>NW_028249120.1:0-85359 GCF_964263255.1 Lissotriton vulgaris
GATTAAAAGGTGCTCACGCCCGGGTTGCAAAGCTCAATGTCTTGGTCCTCCAGCCGGCAAAACCTTTTGGCAGTGGTCATAACAAAGTTGAGGGCATATTAACAAGGGCCGGCAATAAATATCGCAAAGCGCGCTTAGTGCATGCATAATATTTATCGCCGGCTATCTCAGGAATTTATCACCCGGTGGCGATAAAAGTTCCAGAGATAGTGTGGATATCGCCGTTTTCCACCATGGAAAACGGCGATATCGTAGGTGATAGGGTCTGTGGTCTTAGCCACAGAATCCACCCCCATGTTAAGTATGCCTTAGTCAGGAATTTAACAGACGTTAAATTCCTGCGTTAAGGCTTACTTAACGCAATTTAAATAATCGCCACCCTTCCTTGTTAATATCACGAAGCTGCCTTCGCGATATTTTCCCTGGTTGGTTTCACAACCACACATACTTTGCATCTCATTAGCGATGCAAAGTTAGGCGTGCTGGAAACGGGGGCTAAGTCAGCAAAACACGCGATAGCGTGTCTTTGCTGATAAGGTGATAAAATTATCACTGCTTTTTGGCCGAAAACGGCCGTGTAGGAGAGTAGGGTCTGCTATCCTATGGTCACCCCAATTTTTGCTTTTTGCTTCACTGGTTTTCGACTTACTGAGGCTGTGGGCCTGCTAATCAGACCCCCAGCCTGCTGTTCTCTCTCTAAATTCGTAATACATGTGCTATAGGTACATACCACAATTGGAAATGGACTCCTTGTCAGCCCCTGTACCATGCACTATAGGTGCTCAGGGCATAGGTGCCACCAAGGCCTACCAGGGGCTGCAGCATATCCTTTGCCACCCCTGGCGGGTTCTTAAATTGACACAACTGGCTGATCCCTCAGCTGGGGCAAGTGGGTGTAATCACCCCCTTGCTTAGATATAGTATACCTATATCTAAACCTATATTTGGACACATATAAACCTGTGAGCCACTCCTATGGAAGGCCTTATCAATCCTGAAGGCAGAGTGCGTGGTTTAATGTGAGATGGAGCTCTAGCATGAGCTGAGCCTGTCTGCAGCTGTCGGGAACCACTCCCTAAGCTGATCTGGGATAATGCCATACCATATACTATTAAGTGCATTATAATCCTCGCGGTTATATTGTAACTTTGGTTTGGCTTTATCAAAACATGTTGTGTAAGGTGTCATACGATTTGGAATACTATCCCCTCGACAGTCCTGTCGACGGGGATAGCATTCCACCCCTCTAGAGGGAGAAGACATGTTACTTTACTGAAACGCGGTTGATTTAAAATGAGCCTCAGATCCACAAAATGGATGCTTCTGCCACAGACACGGGTCTGGCCTCCTGCTGCTGACCGAAACTCAGCAAATGGTGGCCTGGACAAAGGATTTCCTGTCGCAGGGCGGTGTCACACCACCCCAGACAGGAGATAGTGGATTGTAGCAGGGAGGTTTGAAAGAAACCAGACACTGCCTGGGGAGCACAAGGCTGCCCCTTGCAGGATCTGGCCAAACCGGTTCTGGGGCACACCAGCCCCAGTCCCAGTGCGGCCTGGATCAAAGGAAAGGGGTGTAACCACCCCCTTCTTGGGTCCCACCCATAGGAGGGGACCTAGCAGGTAATCCCGCCCACCAGATTCGAATAAGAGTGGGAACATGTGCCAGTGTCACTATGGTGACACCTGACTTTGTGGACCCTGGTCGGGTTGTACTAGGTGAAAGTTACCTAGTGACCAATGCAAGCAACTCCACTACTTCACATAGTGTGGCTGTTGTGAACTTCTCCTGGGGAGGGGTAAGTGGCCTAAAGAAAGTTGTTGTGAGTGCAGACCTCCCAGTAGACTGTCTGTTAGGCAATGATCTTGAAAGCTCAGTTTGGTCAGAAGTGGAGTACAGGACTCATGCAGAAATGCTAGGGATTTCAGCTCATGTCCTTGCAGTGACAAGGTCTCAGGCTAAGAAGTGCCTTCCTGAACCTGTGCTGGATCTTGAAACATTAGACCAACCACAACCCAAGAGAAGGAGCAAGAGGGTTAAGGCTGTGCCTTCCCACTTGCCCCAGGTTGAGGATCAGGTTTCACAGGAAACTGATTCTGCAGTCCAAGAGGAGACTGTCTCTGAGGAACTTGAACCTGATCAGGTTGAGTTTCTGGGGACAGGGGGCCCTCAAGGGCAGACCTGGGGCAGGCCCAATTAGATTGCCCTTCCCTTGAACCCCTCAGACAGCTAGCTGCTGCTGAGGCTGCAGGGAATGCTCAAGGTGCCCATAAAGTTTATTGGGATGATGGACTCCTTTACTCAGAGGCTAGAGACCCCACGCCTGGTACCACCAGGAGGTTGGTTATACCTTTGAAGTTTAGGGGTTTCCTTCTCACCTTGGCACATGATATTCCCCTTGCAGGACACTTAGGCCAGAACAAGACTTGGGACAGGCTTGTTCCTCACTTTCACTGGCCTCATATGTCAGAAAATGTCAAGGAGTTTTGTCGCTCCTGTGTCACTTGCCAAGCCAGTGGTAAGTCAGGTGGCACAACAAAGGCCCCCTGATACCACTACCTGTGGTGGGGGTACCCTTTGAAAGAGTTGGAATAGATATTGTGGGTCCCATGGATCCTCAAACAGCATCTGGGCACAGATTTATACTGGTGGTAGTGGATCATGCCACCAGGTATCCAGAGGCAAATCCCCTGAGGACCACCACAGCACCTGTGGTGGCAAAAGCCCTCATTGCAGTTTTCTCAAGAGTGGGCTTTCCAAAGGAGGTTCTTTCAGACAGAGGTGCCAACTTCATGTCTGGATACTTAAAAGCAATGTGGAAGGAGTGTGGAGTGAACTACAAGTTCACCACCCCCTATCATCCTCAGTGCAATGGGCTTGTGGAGAGATTCAACAAGACCCTCAAGGGAATGATAAAAGGACTACCAGAGAAGCTTAGGCGGAAATGGGACACCCTTTTACCCTGCTTGCTCTTTGCTTACAGAGAGGTCCCACAGAAGGGGGTTGGCTACAGCCCTTTTGAACTTTTGTTTGGCCACCCTGTGAGGGGTCCCCTATGTTTGGTGAAGGAAGGATGGGAGTTACCTCTCAAAAAGCCTAAGCTAGATGTAGTGGACTATGTACTTGGTCTCCGCTCCAGGATGGCTGAGTATATGGAGAGAGCATCCAAAAACCTGGAGGCCAGTCAAGAATTACAGAAAGCTTGGCATGACCAAAAGGCTGTTCTGGTTGAGTTCCAGCCAGGGCAGAAGGTGTGGGTGTTGGACCCAGTGGGCCCAGCAGCACTCCAGGACAAATGGACTGGACCCTACCCTATCATTGAAAAGAAGGGAGAAGTCACCTATGTGGTTGACTTTGGAACCCCTAGGAGCCCCCACAGGGTGCTCCATGTGAACCGTTTGAAAGCATTTGTTGACAGGGAGGACATGAGTCTCCTCATGGCCACAGATGGGGATCAGGAGGAAGAGAGTGACCCTCTCCCAGACCTGCTTTCCCAGAACCCTGATGATGGTTCAGTTGATGGAGTAGCCTTGGCAGGCAGCCTCACTGAGCAGCAACAGGTGGACTGCAGACAGGTGTTGCAGGCCCACAGGCATATGTTTTCACTCACACCCAGTCAGACTAACTGGTGCACCCATGAGGTGGACACTGGTGACAGTCTGCCTGTGAAGAATAAGATCTACAGGCAACCTGACCATGTCAGGGATTGTATAAAGGCTGAGGTGCAAAAGATGTTGGAGCTTGGAGTGATTAAGCCATCTGAGAGCCCACGGGCTAGCCCAGTGGTCCTTGTGCCAAAACCCCATACCCAAGATGGAAAGAGAGAAATGAGGTTTTGTGTGGACTACAGAGGTCTCAATGCTGTCACTAGGACAGATGCACATCCCATTCCAAGAGCAGATGAGCTCATTGATAAGTTGGCTTCTGCCAACTTTCTGAGCACATTTGATTTGTCAGCTGGCTACTGGCAGATCAGGTTAGCTGAAGAGTCAAAAGCCAAAACAGCATTCTCTACCCCTAGTGGACATTATCAGTTTGTGGTAATGCCCTTTGGTTTGAAGAATGCACCTGCCACCTTCCAAAGGTTGGTGAATCAAGTCCTTGCTGGGTTGGATGACTTTTGCGCAGCATATCTAGATAATATTGCTGTCTTTAGCTCAACCTGGGAGTATCACCTGATCCACCTGAAGAAGGTTCTGGAGGCCCTGCAAAAGGCAGGCCTGACTATCAAGGCTACCAAGTGCCAGATAGGGCAGAGCAAGGTTGTGTACTTGGGCCACCTAGTAGGTGGGGGTCAAGTTCAACCACTGGAGAGTAAGATCCAGACCATACAGGACTGGGCTCCTCCAATGACCCAGACACAAGTCAGAGCCTTCTTGGGCCTGACTGGGTATTACAGGAAGTTTGTGAAGAACTATGGGTCCATTGTGACACCATTAAATGACTTGACATCTAAGAAGATGCCAAAAAAGGTTCAGTGGACAGTTAGCTGTCAAAAGGCATTTGATGACCTGAAGAAGGCCATGTGCTCTGCACCTATCCTGAAGAGTCCTGACTACTCCAAACAGTTCATTGTACAGACAGATGCTTCTGAGTTGGGGGTGGGAGCTGTGCTTTCACAACTTAATCAAGATGGTCAAGACCAGCCCATTGCTTTTATTAGCAGAAGGCTGACCCCCAGGGAGAAACGTTGGTCAGCTATTGAGAGGGAGGCCTTTGCTGTGGTTTGGGCCCTGAAGAAGTTGAGGCCATACTTGTTTGGTACTCACTTCCTAATTCAGACAGACCATAAGCCCCTCTTGTGGTTAAATCAGATGAAGGGTGAAAATCCCAAACTGCTCAGGTGGTCCATTTCCCTACAGGGGATGGACTTTACAGTGGAGCACCGCCCAGGGACTGACCATGGTAATGCAGATGGTCTCTCCAGGTGCTTCCATTTAGAACATGAAGACTTATCTGGCAAGGTTAAGTTTAATGTCCCTGCGTTTGGGGGGGGGGGGTTGTGTAGGAGAGTAGGGTCTGCTATCCTATGGTCACCCCAATTTTTGCTTTTTGCTTCACTGGTTTTCGACTTACTGAGGCTGTGGGCCTGCTAATCAGACCCCCAGCCTGCTGTTCTCTCTCTAAATTCGTAATACATGTGCTATAGGTACATACCACAATTGGAAATGGACTCCTTGTCAGCACCTGTACCATGCACTATAGGTGCTCAGGGCATAGGTGCCACCAAGGCCTACCAGGGGCTGCAGCATATCTTTTGCCACCCCTGGCGGGTTCTTAAATTGACACAACTGGCTGATCCCTCAGCTGGGGCAAGTGGGTGTAATCACCCCCTTGCTTAGATATAGTATACCTATATCTAAACCTATATCTGGACACATATAAACCTGTGAGCCACTCCTATGGAAGGCCTTATCAATCCTGAACGCAGAGTGCGTGGTTTAATGTGAGATGGAGCTCTAGCATGAGCTGAGCCTGTCTGCAGCTGTCGGGAACCACTCCCTAAGCTGATCCGGGATAATGCCATACCATATACTATTGAGTGCATTATAATCCTTGCGGTTATATTGTAACTTTGGTTTGGCTTTATCAAAACATGTTGTGTAAGGTGTCATACGATTTGGAATACTATCCCCTCGACAGTCCTGTCGACGGGGATAGCATTCCACCCCTCTAGAGGGAGAAGACATGTTACTTTACTGAAACGCGGTTGATTTTAAAAGGAGCCTCAGATCCACAAAATTGATGCTTCTGCCCCAGACACGGGTCTGGCCTCCTGCTGCTGACCGAAACTCAGCAAATGGTGGCCTGGACAAAGGATTTCCTGTGCCACACCACCCCAGACAGGAGATATTGGATTGTAGTAGGGAGGTTTGAAAGAAACCAGACACTGCCTGGGGAGCACAAGGCTGCCCCTTGCAGGATCCGGCCAAACCGGTTCTGGGGCACACCAGCCCCAGTCCCAGTGCAGCCTGGATCAAAGGAAAGGGGTGTAACCACCCCCTTCCTGGGTCCCACCCATAGGAGGGGACCTAGCAGGTAATCCCGCCCACCAGATTCGAATAAGAGTGGGAGCAGTGCCAATGCAACTTAGATTATCCTGACGAAACATAAGAAACGAAACTCTGGACCCTTCGACATCCTACTCAACGTAGAAGACTGAAGAATCTCCCTTGTGGTCAAGGAGTGACCACCCTGTGCAAACAGGCACTATCCAGCACCTCAACCCTTGCTTTGTTGCAGTTCCTGCTGGAACTCGAGCGACAGAGATCGACGAGATCAAGCTTGCCTGCCTTCCTTCAGCCCGATCCACAGTCCCTGCAGAGCTGAGACCCATGGAGGCGACCGGAAGCGTGGGGCACGCCATCTTGAAAAGGCCACGAGACGCTGACTGTGTGGCCCACGAGTGACCCTTGAAGCTGTACAACGGGGTTTGAGAAGCCCCAACCCTGAGCTGCTCTTGCACCGAAGCCACCCCCTCCACACTCGACGAGTGCTGCGTGGGGCCCTTCTGCTTGTGTTGGCTCGACGCGTTGGCCCGGTCACTTGCCAGCTGGCTTTTGGCCCCTGTGCCGACGAAAACCTTAAACCGACCTTCTTTTCTGGTTGCTCCAGATTTGCACCAGCTCCTGTGAAAAGGAGCACCCACTCTGACCCTCCTGGTCCGAGTGAGAAGCAATCACCCAGTTCCGCATGGATTGCTTTTGCCAAGAGTTGTTTGCTCCAATCTTGAAGCCGACAGCGCTGACGGCGAGAGCCTGCGTGGGACAGATCGTGACCTGCTCCTGGATGTCGCAGATGCCCCAGAGCCCACGTGACAGCGGAGAGAAGCTCCTCGACAACCATCTGATTGCGCCCAACATTGCCTGGTTCCGTCCTGGTTCCACCCTGGTCACTGCTGAGTGACCCAGACTCTGTCCCCTCTGCTTTCAGATACTTTTCGACTTCGATCCACCCTTGGATCACACCGGACACTTCTGCTTCCCATCGCCTGCAGCATCTTCAGCTCCAAGCACCAAGAGCCTGCGTGTCAAAACCCGACGCCACTTCGACCCTGTGCACCCACTTCCTGTGGGTGAGGTAACATTGCAACGCCGGTGTCCCTACACTGGTACACACCTCTAGGGTCTGTGTCTTAAGTTTTGTTCCTCTAGGTTCAGCGGAAGTATCTTTAAACTAACTTTGTGTAACTTTTACGCACCATTGACATTGCATTGGTGCAAGCCGCACTTTACGTGCTGCACCCAAATCCCGCGGGCTTTTCCCGACTTCAGCATTGCTAGTCCAGACTGCTCCCAGCGATTCCCTAGGCCCTAGGCCTAACCACTGTTCGATTGGTATCTCTTATACCACTTTTTTAATATATGGTTTGAGTGGCCACCCGCCCTCATCCGTAATTGTGCAACTTTCTATGTTATAATGTGCTTTTGATTTAACGCTTGTGCCCCTTTGCTCATAAAGAGTACTGGGGATTATTTTTGTAATAAACACATATATTTTTATAATATATACTTGTGTGGTGTCCTTTCATTTGATATTACAGGATTGTATGTGGTAAAACAGCTCGCTTAACACGACCTCTTAAGTTAAGCCTTTAAGGCTGCTTAGTCCATGCTACCCCTAGGATAGCTTGTCTAACAAGGTTGACTTACAACCAGACACCATAAGGGATTGTTTGGACTGATACAAGGTGGTTCCAGAATTGGAAACATCATATATCAGGCCAACTTCTCACAGGCCGCAAAAGCAGGGATAATTTTATTGCGCCGCCTTGTTAATATGCCCCTTGGTGAACAAAATGTTGAGCACAGTATTGTCTGGATTCAAGTACGCGATGATAGCCTGCCGACAGCTGCGGACACTGAGTTTGTGCATTCGCCTCCTAGGTTGACCCTGCGTTCTTTAAGCAGTGTTTAGAGGAGGCATACTACATGTTCAAGTGATTCCTTACTGGTTCCACATCCCCTGCATGTTATACTGTCCCTAAGGCGACGCCAATTGGCTAAATGGTTAAGGAAAGGCCACTCCCCCAACCTGATTATCATAAATCTTTTTTTTCCAAAAAAACTGCATATGTACAAGGCAAATAGGGTGCCATGGTAGCTGGCTGACTGGATTGACTAGGCGTGTTGGCATTTTCCCAGTTGTGTTCTGTCCGAATGAAATGACAAGAGACGTATGCTCGTCTTTATACGCGTTTTAAAATATTGCTGAGTTGGATCAGTGTCCCTGCTTCGAGGAGCTGCAGGCAGTCTTCTAGGTAGCGGCAATGTGTTTGACCTGATTGACTACGGCTTAATTCCAGGCACAGCATTTCCTCCAGGCTGCCTGCTCTGGCCTTTCGTAGTTTGTTGTACAGTTTATTGTAAGTACCAGGCCCTACCACCCACTGATCTAAAAGGAGTGGGGGATGAGGATTTTGGTAGTCTAAGTGCTTGCTTGTAAATTCTTACGATTAGTTTATTCGACTAGCTGGAATCTTTTCCTAACATGGTTTCCTGGCCGTAAGTTAGGGAGGGGGGCATTTTTGACCTCATGACTGCTATTAATGGAGACAGCCTTGGGCCCAATAGATGTTTAGCTAGTTTGTGAATGCCACTTGTTACATCAGGACTTTTGCTCCAACCTCTTGCCGTTGTTTTGTGAAGGTACATCTTGCGTCAATATGGACCCCTGAATATTCGTAGGAGTGTTCCGTTTGAATTCCTTGGCTGCCATAGGACCATCTTCGTCCTTGATATTTTCTTCTCCCGTAGCTTACTACCTTGGTTTTTGTCAGATTCACGTCCAGGTTATTCGCAGTTGTGAAAGTACATAGTTGGTCAAGAAGCCACTGCAGGCCTACCCTCATGTAACTGAACAGTGCTAGATCATCTGCGTACAGGGGCTTACTGACCCGGGTGCCACCAATTTATGGGGACTCACTATTGATGTCATTGTGGGATTGTGATAGTTCTGCGATAAAGAGATTAAAGAGCAAGGGGGCCAACACGCACCACTGTTTCACTCCACGTGATGTTTATATTTTCCTTGATATATGTGCTCCTTCACCAAATTTTATGCAGATCCATGTGCCGGTATGAAGCAGGATGATGGCCTCCAATAGGGGATGAGGTATCCCCCATTTCTGTGGCTCGGACCACAGCAACCCCCTTGGTACACAAACAAACGCTGCCGTAAAATCAACAAAGCAGTAGTGTATTAGGCATTTTGCAACTACTGCTTTGTTCGTCAGGACTGATATTGCAAGTAAATTGGATAGTGTTACTGATTTGGCCATAAATCCTGTCAAGTGAAAGGGGAATAATTGTGTTTGTTCCATCCACAGCGTAAGATCTTCCAACAAAAGGCTTGGTAGTACATGGCATTGTTGTCAAGAAGGGCTATCAACCTATAGTTTTTTGGTTCTGATCTTTTGCCTCCTTCATTGATTGGATGTATTATAGCCCCACAGCAATGTTCTAATCGCCTTCTAGCCCTTTGTAGCAGAACTATACCGGCTATTAAAGTCCCGCTGCCTTGTTAAAGTCCCTCGCCTTCGGCTCGGACCATTAACGCTGCAGCGGGCCTTTAATAGCCGGTATAGCCCGCTATGGTGGGCTATAAGGCTATATTCGATCATTGGAATGTTGGAAGCTCCATTGAAAACAATGGAGTGGCTCCGGGCTTACAATGGCTGGTATAAGCCTGGAGCTCCAACATTCCAATGCTTCTTTGTGGCGGTGAACAAAGGCTTCAGGGAGCCTGAGGGGATTTCAATCCCCTTGCGCTACCTAATACCTTTGTTTAATTTGTTAGAACATTCTGCCCTCTAGTGGCAGAATGTTCTAATAGCCTTATAGCCCTTCGTAGCTGGGCAATACCGTCTATTAAAGTCCCGCTGCCTTGTTAAATTCCCTCGCCTTCGGCTCGGGCCTTTAATGCTGCAGCTGGCCTTCAATAGCTGGTATAGCCCGCTACGGCGGGCTATAAGGATATATTAGAACATTGGAACGTTGGAAGCTCCATTGAAAAAAATGGAGTATCTCCGGGCTTATAATGGCTGGTATAAGCCTGGAGCTCCAACCTTCCAATGCTTCTTTGTGGCAGTGAACAAAGGTTTCAGGTAGCCTGAGGGCATTTCAATCCCCTTGCCCTCCTTGAAGCCTTTGTTTAATTTGCTAGAACATTCTGCCCTCTAGTGGCAGAATATTCTAATAACCGTTTGCCCTTCGTAGCAGGGCTATATCGGCTATTAGAACATTGGAACGTTGGAAGCTCTATAGAAAACAATGGAGTGCCTCCGGGCTTATAATGGCTGGTATAAGCCCGGAGCTCCAACATTCCAATGCTTCTTTGTGGCTGTGAACAAAGGCTTCAGGGATCCAGAGGGGATTTCAATCCCCTTGCACTCCCTAAAGCCTTTGTTTAATTTGTTAGAACATTCTGCCCTCTAGTGGCAGAATGTTCTAATAGCCTTATAGCCCTTCGTAGCGGAACTATACCGGCTAAGTCCCGCTGCCTTGTTAAAGTCCCTCGCCGAACCTTGCAGCGGAACTTTAATAGCCGGTATAGCCCACTATGGCGGGCTATAAGGCTATATTAATATTTAATGGCCCTGAAGCTGTCATTTTCTGCCTGGCCTATTCGCAGAGAGAAAAGCTCTTTTGCAAAACTGGAATTACACTTTGTGTTTTTTTACAAATCCGAATGGTGTCTACCATTTTGGATCGACAAATTAAAACAAATGGCGCCCACATAATTATCTAGTCACGCGCACGCATGATGAATTTTTTGCTCTTTATTTTTGCTGATGCTGCATATTATTGCCAAAAACATTTTGCTTTTTGCAAGAATTAACCAAGCCAATCGGTTAAAAAAAGACATGACCTACTAGCCTTACCAATACTTGTTACTTACCGTTGAGACTATTTTCCATAGATCTCATTTTATTTCCCTGCCTTCTCTTTTTTTTCCTTCTCCTGCACTAGCTGGAGCCTAGTAGAGATGTTATCCCCTGTATCTTAGGACAATCAATCAATGTAAACTTTATCCGGCTTTTTAAATAAAAACCATGAAGGAAAACAAGCCATAAAATACACATCAATTAAAAACCATCATCAAAATGATCAATTAAAAAATATGAGAAACGTACAGAGTATGAAAGTTCATTGAGAGAACCACAGATCATATCAATGAGTACACTGTTAAAAATTCCTATAAAAAGAGATCTAAAAGAATTGTAGCTGTCCAATGCACAAAAATTATTTAATCACAGCTTTTTCTCAACCTAACAGCAACTTTTAAAAAGCTAATAACATTAAGAAGGATATCTCCTGAAAGCATTTGCAAATATATAATGGAGGGTCGAACCTGACTAAAGTGAACCCTTTTCAGTATGAAGAAGATGTAAAGCTTCCTGGGCGCAGCATAAAAGTTGCAAAACTTTGTAAAATGTGAAGTGCCCTGCGGAGACCTAATGTCGCAGCCGCAGGTCAAAAGGTTATGTCCCCTATTCCACCCATGAGGGTAGGCTAACGGGAAAGGCAGTAGGTCCAACCGAAACCTGGTTAAAACTGGTCACACCTACTTTTGACAGCCAGAATGTAAGACTCCGTGGAGGCTTTCAACATGACATACTGGTGAAGGCTAGGCTTCAGTAAGACACCCTCCTTCCTAGCTAACAGCCTCCATCTACAAAAATGGTCTTTCACCCAATTATAATCCTTCATACAAATCCAATCTGGTTTGATCAATAAATCTCCCCTACCTAAATTCAACAAGCATTGGCATAGCCAATAGGTCTTGCCTTTGGGACCTTATAAGTGTTTAGTTATCCAGCACAATATTCTTGGTGCAACAACATCAAGTGTTGCATAGCTAAACACTAATAAGGTCCCAAAGGCGAGACCTATTGGCTATGCCAATGCTTGTTTTTTTTACATATAGTCCAGTCTGGCTATCTTAATATAACAATATAGCATCAAAAAACATGGGTGTTTGTGATGTAATTCCGAAGTACCACCTATGTAAGGCTACTTGAGGCAGAATGGCACAAAGCAGAGCAAAGCACATATTTGTGCCAAGAAAACATCACATGTCTAAAGCAAAATACCTTTTTATCAATCAATCAGAGTACTTGTAAAGCGCGCTACTTACCCATGAGGGTCTCAAGGCGCTGAGGGGAGGGGGTGCCACTACTGCTCGAAGAGCCAGGTCTTGAGGAGTCTTCTGAAGGTGGGTAGGTCTTGGGTCTGCCGTAGGTGGGTCGGGAGGGTGTTCCAGGTCTTGGCGGCGAGGTAAGTGAAGGATCTGCCGCCGGAGGTCGTTTGTTGCATGCGGGGGACATCGGCGAGGGCGAGGCTGGCGGAGCGGAGCTGGCGGGTCAGGGTGTAGAAGTTGAGTATGCTGTTCAGGTAGGCTGGTCCGGCGTTGTGGAGTGCTTTGTGTGCGTGGGCAGTGCTTAATTTGTGCCGGTGCTTTCCGGTGCTAAGCACCGGCACTTATTTCTCAGGGCTGGGTCTACACTCTCACGCTGAGCAGCACACAGCGAGTTATTACATTACAAATATTGTGTGTAGAGTACACTGTACTCTACACGCAATATTGGTAATGTAATGATTGGCTGTGTGCTGGTCAGAGGCAGAGTAGGGTCCGAGTCTCCAAGAGCTAATATCGCACTGTTCCCACGTGACTGCATGCGCATAAATATTTCAAATGGGATGTTGGCAGCCGGCTGCCCACCTTATTGTGTGCCACACATTACCGCCTTGAAAGTGAATCTGCCTGGGTGGTCCCTGCCTCGGCCGTAGCGTAGGTCACGTCGCATCTCATTTTGCAATCATTCATTGGTAGTGCGCTAGCCTAGAGCACTACCAATGAACAATTACAAAATATAATCTTAGCCTGGCCTTTTCCCTGCTTGGCGAATCGTCAAGTGTGGGGCTAGAGTCAGACCAATCAGCAGTGTCTTCGTTGACGGCCCGCCCAGCACACTGGGAGGGCGGGATTTTTGATCTCTAGTTTACCACTCCAGATCTAAACCCCGTTCAGGTCGACTGAATCTTTATTGCCTGTCATTGAGGAAAGAAAGTGCATCCAATACCAGGTTAGTTTGACTAATAATGGTCTCGACTCTGAAAAACCACATACTACTTCTAAGTTTCAAAGGTTTATTAAAGAGTCAATGATAACTGCAAATACAGGCATCTCAAAACGAGATTCAAAAGATATATGGGCACTAATACATACATATGTTCTCTAAAAGCTCTTAGGCGACCAAAGAAGAACACCAAGACTAATTCCAGAATCATCAGGGTTGCAAGAATAGACACAAATTGTAATCTATCCGTCATTTACAAAGGAAGGAAGGTATCAGGTTAGGCTGTCCCTACTCTGTACTGGATGGTATCCCTACTTAACAAATCCCAACCTATCAAAGGTGTCAGCTGTGAATGACTTCCTAAGAAGTTCACCCACACTTAGTCTGAGGTGAAAACCTATGATCTTCAGTCATGACCCCTCACTGCCTACCCATCCGCTCTCTGAAAGGTCCTCAGGCACCTGCTCTAACTCCACCCAGGGGTGCTGTCCCTAATACAAAATCACAATTACATTTGAAACGCCCTCAAGAGACGCCCCTCACGTGGTGTTGGTTCTGGCTTTTTCCATGATGATCTTCCTTTGGGCCTCGTGTTTAGCGTTGACCTTGCTTCTCAGGCTTCTTCTCCAGCACGCTGATACCCCCGAAACATTCCTGAATCCTCCTCCATGTCTGTACCAGTCTCCTCGAACAGAGCTCTATTCATCAAACCTTTAATTGGAACCCCCCTCGCACCTGCAGACAGACATCCGCAACTTGGATCCCAATTCTCATAGACTTCTAACAGAAGTTTGCAACTTATTTCCCGACGCAACTCGGCCTGTACCAGCACGTGCAAATCAGAAAAAACCTTTTTATCGCTTCAGGCCTACAACCATTCTCGCAGAGGTTTTATTCTCTTCAAATCCTTTCGTGAATTCAAATAACATGTTAACACTTTATTCTTTGATTATGAGAAACACTTCTATGGAATATAGATCTAACAGAATTACTAAATAACATTAGTGCAATCCATGTCATGCATAAGTGTACATTTCCAATCCTCTCTGCCCTGGCCATGAGGCCTGTTCCCTTCTATGCTTTGCAGCATGACATTCCTCCGTTAGCAGCTACATAACATGGATCATGATTAATCACGTCTAATAAGACTAAATATTTTTCCACACATTTCTGCGTCAGTTCCACTTCTATATGAAATTTCTAGGTTAACTACACAAGTCTAAGTATAGGTGAATGTTTTTTCAACACTTACAAGCACTTCTATTATAGTTTGTGCAACCGACTTGTACTTATGGTGCACTCATGCATTTTGTTCAGTTTGCGCTCTCTCAGTTCCCCCCTTTGATGACCTCTCGTGGTCATCATCAAAATTTAAACTGAACTAGTTGCAATCCCCCCTCGTTTCAGCATTTCTAGAGCCCTCAGACTCTTGTTCTGATTGTCCTGCATTGCAGCTAATCTCCGTTCCTGTTCTCTCCTGGATCTCTCCAACCTATTTGATCTGTACCATTGGTACGACCTCACCAATCCCCACAATATGATCACACAGATCACTATTATGATGATAGGTTTCAGTATGTACCATACAAAACTCTTCCCTATGTTGGGGAACCAACCTCCAACTTCACCCATTCCATGACCCACTTTTTCCCAAACATTTACTTTAGTTAGGTCTTCGATCTCTTTGTGAATGTTAGTTATGTTCATAATGACTTTCTCAAGAGGCTTTGAATTGTCTGGAATGTAAGTGCAGCATTCCTGGACCTTCAAAGCCTTACAGACTCCGCCCTCTTTGGCTAGCAGAACGTCTAACGCAAGACGGTTCTGAAGCACCATGGCCCTTATCGACTGCATCTCTCCTTCCACCAGCATTAAGGATCTAGCAGTACTGGCAGACAATCTGTCTACGACTGTTGCCAGTCTCCTGATTTTGACATCATTGAGGATCAGTCCTAAAAGAGGAAATGCAGCTCCAAATACATCTCCAACTATTTCCGCATCCCCTAGGTCTCTTCTCCCTCTTGTTGAGACCTTGCCCTCTATGATCTCTAAGTCTTGGGCATGGTATATTTTGGGGAAGACAATTGCCAAATAACATGATCCGTACCAGTTATCAGGTAGTCTCACGTAGGCATTTCTTCCACATACAAAATATACATTTGGAATCACTTGCATTCCTTTCAAAAAGTCCTTTGTGTAATATTCTAACCTAAAAGCATGTTCACAACTGACCTCCCCTACGAATACATTTTCGTAGTTCGTTTGGCTTCTGTGAAGGCATAACTTCCCTTTCTGTGTTCGATCCAAAGCTATTGGACCACTACTACCCTTCCTTTTGTGTGCTTTCTCCTCCTCGGTCCAATCTGTCTTCCACTGTCCTGATTTTTTCAGAATCTTTTGCCTTCTATACCGATCATCCACTTGCCCTATAAACTTCTTCTCGACTTCTGACACTTTGCAAGTCAGGTTATTTCTGCGGGCATGTGAAGTATCTAAAGTATCCCAAGGAATGAAGAACTTCGCCAATCTGTCTTCACTCTTATAGTAGTCCCACTTATTCATTTGTTTGTAATTTGGGACTTCTGGTAACACTGAATCATAATTAGAAAAATAGTATTCAAAACTATCTCGTCCGTAAAATATGCTAAGCAATAAGCTACATGTAATGCCATAAGTCAGAGGGAGGTGATGATATCTAATGCCTTCATCCACAGACGCAGGCAGTTGCATACACACATAACAGTCCTTGACCTCCATGGCATCAACATATTCATACAAAAGTTTGGCATAAGCATTTGACCTATAGTCGCCCTGGGACTCATCCATATGTAACCTACGGGTTTCTGCTGCTAATAACGCTTTCTCCTGTATGGTTTCCCCTTTCTTACCAGCAGCAGTGGGGTTTGGTGTCACTACAGATTTTTCGTCTGGTACCCTTACCTCACTCTCGTGTCCCATCACATATGATACAGTAACTACTAAAGCTATAAGAAGTATCACTCCCACTATTAGTGTGCCTATTATACATTTGGCTCTGCGGTTCGGATTACCGGCCTCCATGTTCTTCAGACAGTATGATTCCTTTCTCCTATTCAACACAAAGTTCTTTCTCTTTGAGTCCCTTTACAGTCTCTCTTGATCCTTCAGTCTCTAGAATCACACAATGGGAAGCTGGCAATCTCTTTTTGCAAAGTCTTTCTGAACCTTTAACGCAGACAACCCTAGCCCTTCTCCGTCAACTAGTCCCTAAGTTTTCTCTTCTTCCACTAGGCGCTAGGTTATCTTCTCTCTCTCGTTTATTTACAAAGTCTTTAAGCATCTACAATGAGGCTTGAACCTGCGGCTTGGATAGCGTAGTTCAATATTTCCAAACGAAGAATGTGCTCTTCATGACTTGTTATCGTTGTTCCGAAGTCGGGGAATTGTAATTCGGTGAAGAACATGTGCTTCAACTTGCTTAGGTAGGGAGGGTTGGGGATTTTGAACATTAGTGACCCTTCTGTTTCGACTCCAGGCACCAACAGCTGTACTTCTACTGTGATGATGGGTTCGGTGCTGGTCACTATCACCGCCCTTATTCTCCCTGTAGCTCATTCCCAAGACATCTGTCGCCAGGTATGTCCACTCAGGAGTGGCGTATCTTCTGTTAGGCACACGTACTCTCCTTGACCTTCTTGGATCTGCTGCTTCAGAGCCCAGAGCACCTTCGTCCAGGTCTGAGTCTTCGGATATTGGAGCAAGGGTTCTCTCAGGAGTTGACCTCAGGCTTGACCTCCTTCTTTGCGGCCAGCTGGCCTCTCCACGCCTTGCCCTCCTGCTCCTTGACCTTCTGCTTTGCTCGTGCTCACTTTCAGCTTGGTCAGCGTCTGATTCGTACTCCCAGCTACTTCCTCCTTCAGTAGCGTCGTCGGTTTCACTATTGTACTGACCGTCCTCGGCCTGGTCAGACACGCTCCCAGCTTCTTCTCGCACCTCTACAGCTTGGCTGGCCCCCTCTATGGCTTCTCTGTCCGCAGCTGGACTTACATCCGAGAGAGGAGCTGTTTCTTCCAGAGGTGCTGGAACTCTCCGCGTATGGGACGCGTGGATCCAGTTGGGCAGCCCTCCCACTTTCACAGCAGTGTTCGATGTTAGGATGATCTGGTAGGGCCCACACCACCGGACATCTAGGCAGCTTCTTCTGACGTGCTTTTTGACCAGTACCCAGTCTCCAGGGCACAGGTCATGACACAAGTCCTGGCACAACGGGACCTCGGCAGCCTGCACCTGAAGGGACACAGAATGAATGGCATCAGACAGACCCTTACAATAGTCCAGGATCACATCATCTGTGATATTCAACAATGCTGCAGTTGGTATTGATGGCAATCTCATTGCCCTCCCCATTAACACCTCGTGCGGCGATAGTCCCGTTCTTCTGTCTGGAGTACTACGGATGCTCATAAGAACTAGTGGCAAGGCATCAGGCCAACTCAGAGACGTTGATGAACACATTTTGGCAATTCGGGACTTTATGGTGCCGTTTATCTGCTCCACAATTCCCGAAGCTTCTGGTCGATAACTACAATGCAATTTCTGGTCTATGTTCAGGGCTGCACAAATCATCTTCACAAGTTCGCTGTTAAAATGTGTTCCCCTATCTGATTCCAAAGAGGCCGGTACCCCGAAGCGCGGGATGAGGTCCCTAAGCAATAACTTGGCTACTGTGAGGGTGTCACACCTGCGTGTAGGGTATGCCTCGACCCATCTGTAAAATATGCAAACAACCACCAGGACGTATCGAAGGCGGTTGCATCTTGGCATTTCAATGAAGTCCAGTTGCATCTGATTGAACGGACCCCCAGACCTCCCTATGTGACTCAATGCAACTGGTGTTCTTTTTCCTATGTTCAGCTGCTGACAGGTCACACAACGCTGGCACACTGCTTCTGCTGCTACTCTAAACTTGGGGTTGTACCAAGTTTGTCTGAATACTCTCAGCATAGCGTCTCTCCCTAGGTGTACTGGACCATGTATTTGTCTTGCCATTGGGCTCACCAACTCATTTGGCAACACTGCCCTTCCATCTGCTGAAACCCAAAAGTTTGTTTCGCCCATCACACATCCTGCAGTTTCCCATGTTCTCTTCTCAAAATCGGGTGCATTTTCTTGTATACATTTTAACTCGTCCCAAGTATCTACGGTTTCCAATACCATAGCTAATTCAGTCCTTACATTTATTCCACCCACTTCCACCTCCGTGAAAGAGTACCCTTGTTCGGCACAATAACGTGCAACTTCATCGGCATATCTATTGCCCTGTGACACAAAGTCGGTGTTTCTTGTATGAGCTATACATTTCACAACGGCAATAGCTGCCGGACATTGCAAGGCTTCCAACAGTAAGCGTACAAACTCCCCATTTTGAATGGGTGAACCTGAAAAGGTCATGTAACCCCTTTGAGACCACAATTGCCCGTAATCATGAACTACCCCGAAACCATATTGTCTGTCGGTGTATATGGTGACTCGAATTTGGTTGCTTGTCAGGCAGGCACGCGTCAATGCAACAATTTCAGCTACCTGAGCGGAGTGTACTCCTTCCAGGCATGCGGCTTCCACAACTCCAGTAATTGTACAAACAGCATAAGCTGCTCTCAACTGACCAACATCGTCTCTTACACATGAGCCATCAACAAAGAAAACTTCATCGGGGTCAGTCAGTGGCTCATCCACGATGTCGGGTCTCGGTTTGGTGCATAGTTCAGTCACATCAAGGCAATCGTGATCTGTACATACATCATCCTCAATGTCACCTGGGAGTGGCATCAATGTAGCAGGGTTCAAAACAGAGCATCTCTTGAGGGTCACATTCTCTGCAGCAAGAATGACTTGCTCATAGCGCGTGAGCCTGCTATTGGTCAGATGCTGTGTTTTGGTCCTGGTCATCAACAGTTCAACAGAATGTGGCACTTACACCTCTAACTGGTGTCCCATTACTATGTTTTCACACCTCTCAATGCTGACACCCATTGCAGCAACGGATTTGAGACATCCGTGCAACGCGGCGGCTACTGGGTCTAAGGTAGCCGAAAAATAGGCGACTGGTCTACAGGCATTCCCATGGATTTGGACCAGGACTGACAAAGCATAACCCTCTCTTTCACAACAGTAAAGCAAGAATGTTTTGTCGTAATCTGGCATTCCCAGAGCAGGAGCACGACACAGGTCCTCTCTCAGCTGCAGGAACGCCATCAAACAGTCTTTGTCCCATGGTACCGGATCACTCACCTCCTTGTGCGTCAGTTTTTGCAAGGGTTTTGCTTTCAGTGAAAAGTTCGCTATCCACTGTCGGCAATAACTCACCATCCCTAGGAACATCCTGACCTCTCTCTGTGTTTTAGGTGCGTTCATTTTCATGATCGCCTCTATTCTGTCTGGTGACACCTTCCGTTTTCCTTTTTCAATTCTGTGCCCCAAATACTGCACTTCCGTCAGGCAGTACTGCAATTTGCTCGGAGACACCTTGTGCCCGTTTGCAGCTAGGTGATTTAGCAAAGCAATGGAGTCCTCTCTACAAGCTTCTTCAGTTTCTGACGCCACAAGTAGGTCGTCTATGTACTGGACCAGAACCGAATTCTGGGGCAGCACTAGACTTTCAAGATTTTTCTTCAAAAGCTGGTTAAAAATCGATGGGCTCTCTGTATACCCCTGTGGGATACGACACCATGTTAATACGCGACCTTCCAGCTTAAAAGCGAAAAGAAAGTGGCTATCCTCGTCCAAAGGGATCGAAAAGAAAGCTTGGCAAAGGTCTATCACTGTGAACCATTCAGCTTGGAACGGTATCTGAAACAATATCACTGATGGATTCGGTACCACTGGACAACATGAGACAACTATGTTATTGATTTTTCGAAGGTCCTGCACTATTCTGAATTTCCCACTTGGTTTCTGCAAACCCATAATCGGGGAGTTACAAGGACTACCCACGATTTCTTTCAGTATTCCCTGCTTAATCATGGACTCGATCACGGGTTTTATACCTGCAATCGTTTCTGGGGTCAATTTATATTGAGGTGTTCTCTGGAACTCAGCATGCGGTTTTACTATGATTTTCACTGGGTCCACTCCCTTGACTAGTCCAATCTCTTCCCCAGTGAAATCCCACACTTCTGGTGCCACGGTCTCCCTTAGATCCCATGGGAGCTCATCCACTGTCAAAGTGGGGTACAGCTCCACACACGTTCTTGAGTTTGCGACCTTAAAGTCAGCGTCATCATCATTAGTCAGTACCTCCACTCCCTGCGGTGTGCAGTATATTGTACAATTTAACTTGCACAATAAATCCCTTCCCAATAGACATACAGGGCTAGAATCACAAACCACAAACTGATGCTCATCGCTGTACTTCCCTATTTTCACTAGCACTGGTTCGGTCAATGGGCTTGTCATTCTCCTGTTTGCGACCCCCACCACTTGAATAGTTTCTCCTGACATTGGCAGGCCTGGAACTACGGCTGATCTTAACGTGGATCGGGTGGCCCCTGTGTCTACTAAGAAAGTCGTGGGACACCCTGCCACTTCGGCCTCCACGTATGGTCCCCTTTGGTCCACCTCTAAGACTGCCCCGAGGGTACAGTCTTCTCTCTCCACTCTCTGTCCCGTTAGGGGATCAACGTAGTAACGCTCTTCTCCTCCTACGAAAAGAGGCATCTGTCTATAGGTCTTTCCCCCTGTCCCTATTCTGGGTGGTTGAGGGAACTGGGATCGAGGAGCTGGGGTCCCCCCTTTGACCACCTTTCCTTGGTATGCCATTGCCCCTTTTCCTGGAGTGTTTTGAACCTCTTCCTTCTCTATCTCTAGTTCTCCAATTTCAACGTTGTAGGGACACTCGCGTTTCCAATGTCCCACCTCGTTACATTGATGGCACCGGGTCGTCTTTTTCAATGTCGCAATGTCTACCCTAGGTCTTGAGTTGGAGTTCTCCTCATTACCTCTGTTCTGGTTATTCTGTCTCCTGCCCACGGTCCCTGTTCCCTGTTGCTGTTGTCCACCCTTACCAGCTGACTGCATCTGTACCACCATCAGTTTTTCTTTTAGCTTTTTGGCTTTTGAATCTATCTCATCACTGCAGTACCTAGCATGTCTCAGAATTTCGTCCAAAGGTTTATTTTGCCAACAAATCAAGTGCTGCTGAATCATTAAACAAATATCCGGTCTTAAGCCCAAAACAAATTTAGACACAAACTGCCCTATGTCTTTAGGATCCATTACGTCCAACCCGCTATACTGTTTAAACGCCTTCAGCAATCTCTCATAATATTCATGAACTGTCTCCTTGGGTTCCTGCCAAGTTCGATCTATTTTGACCCAATCTATGTCCTGCATTGGCACCTTTTCCTTCAGCCAAGTCATCACTCTCTCATATTTTGTCATTACTGTCTCGGACGGTCCATTAGTCCGTGCATCTCTCTCTGGTTCTGATGTGGGCCATTCAGCACTAACCTTACATGCTGACCACAAGTCTCCTGGTACCACGATGTCAAACAGGGTGTTCAGGTCAACCCAGAGTACTTTGGAGATTTTTACGAACCTCTCTACCTGCTTGTACCATTCCACTGGATTCTCCCTCAATTTAGGGAAGGAATTGGTAAAGGCAGCTAAGTCCCCCCTACTCCAGGGCACATGCACATAACTCCCGTTTGCTACCTCACGCAAAGGGTATGCCTCTATCTTCTGCAGTCCTCCCTCTGGGGACATCCCAAGTATGCTTCTCCTGACGGTCCCTTTCTTGGACCACCTTTCTTCCCATTTATCCAGCGCTCTCCATGTCCTTATTCCAGTGATCAATTCCCTAATGTGTGTTTTTAATCCTATTGTTCTTCTCTCATCTAGGTCCTGATCTGAATAATGTAGCCTGTGGTTACCCTGTAATGCTTTGGTCCTTGACAGGTCTACCATATATTTGCCTGCTAGTTCAACTAATTTCTCATGTGCTGCTCTCGCTTTCCGAGTGATGTCCTTTGCCATAAACAGTATTTCATCCTGCTCGTACATGTCCATTCTCTCCAAAGGCAAGGTACCATCTACCATGTCATCCAGATCTGATTTTAAACTGGCGACATCAAGTCTCTTTGCTTTTATCTCGGCTCGCAGTATGTCTTTCTTAGGGTGTTCATTGATGTCCCTCCCATCCCAACTCCGAGTCCTACGCCTAGGCTCAGGGGTGTTAAGGAGAGTCCTCCCTTGTTCCCATCTTTCTAAGTCCCATGCTCGGCCATCTTCCCTTGGAGGGTGGTGAAACACTGCCCTGTTTCTCCCAATTTCATTTTGTCCATTCTGCCTGTTTTCCCTAGCCCCCTGATAGGATTCTCTGCTATTCTCCACACTGTCGCTATTCCCTCGTTGCCTAGTGTCACTCAGTACTTGGTAAGCTCCTTCTCGGCTCCCCATGTCCCCGGGATTCCGTTCATGTCCACGATCACAGGGGTCATGGCGAGACCTCTCGCAACTCCCGTTTTGTCCACTATTGCCAGACGCATAGTGGGTGCACTTAAAGCTATTCCTGTACTCCTGCGTTCTCCTATCCCCTTCGCTGTGAACGGGGCGGGACACCCCCCCACACTCAGGGCTCCTGTTTTCCAGTACCGGTCTACCTCCACTCCTGGTATGACGAGTGTCTCCGCTACTGTCCTGACCCTTCCCGTCCCACTCCGGACTGCTTTCGTCAGCCCCGCAGTGAGTCCGGATCCTGCTATCTTGGCTTTCCCTTACAGCTTCCGCTGCTATCAGGCTCTTGTGAGCCTCTACTGCCGCATCCCATTCCTTCATGTACTCTCTTAGCTCCTGGAAGGATTTCGGCTCTGATCCCCTCAGATCCATCGGCCATCTCGGGCCCCCCTGATCTCCTGTGGGATCTACTGCTGTATGTACTGGGGTACTCCAATCTCTGGGTCCTGGCAGCTGTCTTGGGGAATTGATTGTATCGTTCCTCCTCGCCATTTCTGCTCTCTCCCTGTCCAATCGTACCTGTTCCTCCCCTCTGGCTCTCTCTGGGTCATAAATCGATACTATAGGACCTATAGTAACAGGTACTTGCAGGGCGTCTGGTAGTGCATAGGATGTGGCACGCTCCGTTTCTGACACCTTTTGTACCACAAACCTTCTGACTACCTTCTGCACCGGACTAGGTTGAGGCAATTCTTTACTTGCAGTGGGATCCCAATCTGTGCTAGGAAGCGGTCTATACTCCCCTATGCCAGCCCCCCCTTCTCTGCTGGGCTCTGCATTTTCTGTCTCTCTATTGTACGGGGTGGCCTATCTGTTAGCAACCTATTGATCAGGCTGTCCTCTGTCTCGCTCTCATCATCTTCCTCTAATGGGCTCCTGTTTTCCGCCACCTCTATCACTGGGTACAGTTTGTTTACTTCTAGGTTATGCACTCTCCATCTTTTAGCATCCGCATCCCATTTGGCATCCTGCACTGCTCTTACCGATCGTTTCACCCTTTCTTGACGCCTGTTCTGGTTCCTATTGTGCGCCGCCCTAGTCCATGCATTAAGGGCTTCAAACTGGGTCGGTCTAGGCAGAGGTCTCATTGAGGTCATAACTGCTTTTAACTGATGTAATACCTCTAATCTAAACGTCCCATACTTTGGAAACGTCAGTTCCTCATTCCCTTCCGTAATCTTACACCAATTTGAAATCCACAATATAGTATGCAACCCAACATTCGTCGCCATATAACTAGCCGGCGTACCCTCCGGCGGGGCCTCTTCCCCATCATAAGATCTCCGCCTCTCTCTTTTAAACATCGCTCTCAACCTTTTAAAACACTTCATGATCAAATGTACAATTTCCTGCTCCGCTATTCTGTTTACTTCCTGGTGACAATCCGCCAATCCTAGCGCGGCTTTGCTAGCTGGCCTATCACAGAGCGGTCTCACCTCTACCGGCCAATCCCAGCGCGGCACTTTCTGACGTCACTCGTCTCCCCTTCGCAGCAGTTCCCCTCCTTTCTCAGCTCGTCTCTCGGTCACGCATGCGTCCCATTCATACACTGAAAGGTGATTACTTCCGACCAAGCGATCACTTCTCTTGCCTGTGCGTCCACAGTTTATCTGTACTTGTCACCACAACTGACGAAATGCCTTTCCAGGCAATCGTCTCTCTGATAGGTTGCTTACACACAGTAACTTCCGACCAGCGTCCGTTACTCACACACTCACTCTTACGTTCCCCCTATCACGGTCCTGCGGGCGATCAATGGTACCTCATGACCCCCTTCACTCTGGTTGACAATTACTCTGGATGTCCGATACACCCGAACCACTTAAGCTCTCTTCTGAACTTAAGATTTGCACCGGTTGCGCGCGCTCACAACCTGTTCCACAGTCACTCTACAGGCATTCAACTCCGCCAGACATTACAACATAGATACAACACAAAACAGCGCAATCTAACACGCATGACCCTTTATACTCACTCTCGACCGATACTGCTGCTTTTCTGTCTCACGCCGTCAGCACCCTCTTCGGCGGGCGGTTCTTCTGATCATCGATCTCTAGGGGCCTTGGGGTAATCTAACCTGGCCTAGATCACCTTCCTCAAGAAGGCAACCATTCTCTATAGCTACCAACTGGGAGGGCGGGATTTTTGATCTCTAGTTTACCACTCCAGATCTAAACCCCGTTCAGGTCAATTGAATCTTTATTGCCTGTCATTGAGGAAAGAAAGTGCATCCAATACCAGGTTAGTTTGACTAATAATGGGCTCGACTCTGAAAAACCACATACTACTTCTAAGTTTCAAAGGTTTATTAAAGAGTCAATGATAACTGCAAATACAGGCATCTCAAAATGAGATTCAAAAGATATATGGGCACTAATACATACATATGTTCTCTAAAAGCTCTTAGGCGACCAAAGAAGAACACCAAGACTAATTCCAGAATCATCAGGGTTGCAAGAATAGACACAAATTGTAATCTATCCGTCATTTACAAAGGAAGGAAGGTATCAGGTTAGGCTGTCCCTACTCTGTACTGGATGGTATCCCTACTTAACAAATCCCAACCTATCAAAGGTGTCAGCTGTGAATGACTTCCTAAGAAGTTCACCCACTCTTAGTCTGAGGTGAAAACCTATGATCTTCAGTCATGACCCCTCACTGCCTACCCATCCGCTCTCTGAAAGGTCCTCAGGCATCTGCTGTAACTCCACCCAGGGGTGCTGTCCCTAATACAAAATCACAATTACATTTGAAACGCCCTCAAGAGACGCCCCTCACGTGGTGTCGGTTCTGGCTTTTTCCATGATGATCTTCCTTTGGGCCTCGTGTTTAGCGTTGACCTTGCTTCTCAGGCTTCTTCTCCAGCACGCTGATACCCCCGAAACATTCCTGAATCCTCCTCCATGTCTGTACCAGTCTCCTCGAACAGAGCTCTATTCATCAAACCTTTAATTGGAACCCCCCTCGCACCTGCAGACAGACATCCGCAACTTGGATCCCAATTCTCATAGACTTCTAACAGAAGTTTGCAACTTATTTCCCGACGCAACTCGGCCTGTACCAGCACGTGCAAATCAGAAAAAACCTTTTTATCGCTTCAGGCCTACAACCATTCTCGCAGAGGTTTTATTCTCTTCAAATCCTTTCGTGAATTCAAATAACATGTTAACACTTTATTCTTTGATTATGAGAAACACCTCTATGGAATATAGATCTAACTAATAAACAGAATTACTAAATAACATTAGTGCAATCCATGTCATGCACAAGTGTACATTTCCAATCCTCTCTGCCCTGGCCATGAGGCCTGTTCCCTTCTATGCTTTGCAGCATGACATTCCTCCGTTAGCAGCTACATAACATGGATCCTGATTAATCACGTCTAATAAGACTAAATATTTTTCCACACATTTCTGCGTCAGTTCCACTTCTATATGAAATTTCTAGGTTAACTACACAAGTCTAAGTATAGGTGAATGTATTTTCAACACTTACAAGCACTTCTATTATAGTTTGTGCAACCGACTTGTACTTATGGTGCACTCATGCATTTTGTTCAGTTTGCGCTCTCTCAACACCACAGCTACAACATTAATCATCCGACGACGGAAGCAACCTCTAAGCATGAAGCAGGTAACTCCTCGCAGATCATTTGAAACTAAAAATGCTGTCCCGCAGTCCCGGTAAGTAATGACTGAAAAAATGATGTTTTACCAGTGTTCAGCGCTTTATCTACCAAGTACTGAAATTGCTCATTATGCTAAATAGCGTTTTATAGTGTGGGGCCCACACTATAAAACGCTATTTAGCATAAAGAGCCATTTCACTGCTTTGTAGACAAAATACAGCACTGAACACTGGTACACAGTTGATGGCAGAAAAATAAGACTGCCTGAACGTGAATTTTGCCAGGACTGGCACCTTCAGGAAGTCTTGTTTTTGTGCCATCAGCTGTGTACCAGTATTACTGTTCATTGCTGTATTTTGTCTACAAAGCAGTGAAATGGTTCTTTATGCTAAATAACTTTTTATAGTGTGGGGTCCATGGCTGCAGCTCTTCCTCCACTGCTGCTGGTTATGAATTTAAAAGAATGGTGTATTTTGCCTCGAGTGGCATCAGTAGCGGCTACTGCCAAAAACACTTGGTGGGGGTGGGCGTGGGGGGGGGGAAATTTGTTGAAATAAAACATAAAATAACTTACCTGCTGCTGCTGCCAGACGCCGCCTCAGTGCTCCTCTGCTCCTGTCCCCACCTAATCATGACGCTGCTCTCACATGAGAGCAGCGTTGTGCACTTCAGCAGTGCACTCTCAAATACATCACAATTGTATGGTTGACTGCCAGCTCTGCAGAGGTGCACATCCTCATGTCCATTGCACTAGAAACAAATTAAAAGATCACAAATGTGTGCGATGCAAAGAACTACAACTACCATAATGCAATAGGAAACTAAGACCCTCTAACAAGCAGAGCTATCTTAAACATGTTTTACCTCTGCTGAGTCTGCACTAGTCTGGTGAAATAATCAATGGTTTATTTAGAAAGGGATTTGGTATATCCTATCACTTATGAATAGTGCTCCCTCCGGTATAAGGCAAGGCCTTTTTTCAGAGTGCAAGACCCCTCTCTTCCGCTACTGCATGGGGACAGGCGAGGGTAACTAAGCCTTCTCAATCCAGGTCCCAGGTGAGCAGGGTATGCTCAGACGTGAGTCCCTTGCTCACTTTGCAACTGGATTCAAGCAAGCCTGGCTGAAGATGGCTGTAATGCCAGAAACCGGTCCTAGGAAGCTTGAATCCGGTCCAGGGAAGGAATGGTTTGGCAGTTCGGGCTGGACTGTTCCCATGAGGCACAGGGTCAGACTGATTTGCATATAGCCATGTCTGAACTGGGGTGGCAGAGTGGGCTAAAGAACGGTGATGGATTAAACCGAGATCTGGTCGGCCACCAGTCGTCCCAGGCTGAGGGGGTGGGCCCGAGGATGAGTACCTCCGTCTTGTCCAAGTTTAGCTTCAGGCGGCTGTTCTGCATCCAGTCGGCGATGGCCTTAATTCCCTCGTGGAGGTTGGTTTTGGCGGTGTGCCGGTCCTTGGTGAGGGAGAGGATGAGCTGGGTGTCGTCGGAGATGATGTTGAGGTCGTGTTGGCGGGCCACTTGTGTGAGGGGGCCATGTAAATGTTGAACAGCGTCGGGCTGAGGGATGAGCCCTGGGTGACGCCGCAGATGATGTTGTTGGCCTCGGATCGGAAGGGCGGGAGGTGGAGCCTCTGGGTTCTGCTGGAGAGGAAGGACGTGATCCAGTCCAGGGCCTTCTCTTGGATTCCGGCTTCCAGGAGGCGTGTTTTTAGAGTACGATGGCAGACCGTGTCGAAGGCAGCAGACAGGTCCAGGAGGATGAGGGCTGATGTTTCGCCGTTGTCTAGTTGGCGCCTGATGTCGTCTGTGGCGGCGATGAGGGCTGTCTCGGTGCTGTGGTTTCGTCTGAACCCGAACTGGGACGGGTCCAAGATCTTGTTATCTTCCAGGTGGCGGGCCAGTTGCATGTTGATGATTTTCTCGATGACCTTTGCCGGGAAAATGGCCAGTGAGTTGCACAGTTCTTGTGAGAGCGGTATGTCGTTGGCGTTGGGGTTGGAGAGTTCCTTTACGATGCTGAAGAGCTCTTTGCTGTCGTGTACGTTGTTATCCAGGCGGTCTTTGAAGGAGGATCTCTTGGCTAGTCTGATGAGGTGGTGATGTCTGCGGGTGGCATCCTTGTGGGCTGCGTGGTTGTCCGGAGTGCGTTCGTGGAGCCATATCTTCTCCAGTTTCCGGCAGGTGCGTTTGGAGGTCTGCAGCTCGTCAAAGAACCTGGTGGCTCTCTTGCTGGTGTGGTTGTTTGAGGGTTTCTTGAGTGGGGCGAGGGTGTTGGCGCAGTCGTCGATCCACTGTCTGAGGTTGTGGGCTGCGGCGTCTGGGTTGGTGAGGTCAGTGGGTGGGTTCTGGCGAGAGTGGTGATCAGCTGGTCTTCGGTGACTTTGCTCCAGCAGCGGCGAGGCAGCTGTTGGGTGCGGTGGTGCGTGGTTGGTTTGTTGAAGGTGAAATGGATGCAGCGGTGGTCGGTCCAGTGGAGTTCAGTGGTGTGGTCCAAGGATACGTGGGTGCCTGTGCAGAAGATGGTGTCCAGTGTGTGGCCAGCGGTGTGGGTGGGTGCCGTGACGAGTTGCCTGAGGCCGAGGTTGGCGAGGTTGTCGATCAGGGTAGCGGAGTTGGCATCGTTGTTGTTCTCGAGGTGGAAATTCAGGTGCCCGAGGAGGATGTAGTCTGTGGAGGCGAGTGCGTGGGTGCTGGCGAGGTCGGCGATGGAGTCGCTAAATTGTGCTCGGGGTCCGGGTAGTCTGTAGATGAGTGTTCCTCTGAGGGTGGTGGTGGGGTCGTTGTGGATCCGGAAGTGCAGGTGTTCGGCAGTGTTAAGGGTGTCGTCTGCATGGGTGGCGACCTTGAGGGTGGAATTGTGGACGATGGCTATTCCTCCTCCGATTCCGTTGGCGCGATCCCTGCGGGTGATCTCGTAGCCGTCCGGGATGGCTATGGTGATGTTGAGCGCCGAGGAGTCGTTCACCAGGTCTCGGTCAGGAAGGCCACGTCTGGGGCGGAGGTGTCGAGCAGATCCCAAAGCTCGATGGCGTGTTTGCGTGCGGAGCGGGTGTTGAGGAGTATGCAGCGGAGGTGTTTGGGTCCGGTCCTTGGAGGTTTGGTGGTTCTGTCGCAGGTGAAGCTGCAGGTGTGGCAGGTGAAAGGTCCGTGAGTCAGTTTCGGTGTGGCTTGGAAGCAGGTGTGGTTTCAGCCGGCCTTGAGTGCGTGGAGGGTGCTGGCGTCGTGGCGGAGTCTGGTGTTGTGGCGTTCGCTGGGTCCAGAGGTTCTGGTGCTGGGCGTGGTCCAGGCGCGGACGGGCGCAGACGGGCTTGCCTTTGGCACGCCTGCTGCGCGTGGCCGCTGAGCGGCCACTGCACGCGGCCACCATAAGAGGTGGGTAGGGAGGGAGGAGCAGCTGGGAGGCGGGAGCAGGGTGGCCAATGGGTGTCAGGGGGGCGGGGCCGCAGGGACGCAGCAGTGGGAATGAGGAAGACGGCGGTGGCAGGAGCAACGAGGCAGCTGGTGGCTGTGTGGTGGCGTGGGGAGCGACCTGCCTGCGAGCAGGGTCAAAGGTCGCTCCTACGCCCCTGCGCAGCCCCCTTAAGAGGTAGAAAGGGAGGGAGGAGCAGCTGGGAGGCGGGAGCGGGTGGCCAATGGGTGTCAGGGGGGCGGGTCCGCCGGGACGCAGCAGCGGGAATGAGGGAGCAGGAGATGGCGGTGGCAGGAGCAACGAGGCAGCAGGCGGCTGTGTGGTGGCGTGGGGAGCGACCTGCCTGCGAGCAGGGTCAAAGGTCGCTCCTACGCCACTGCGCAGCCCCCTTAAAAGGTAGAAAGGGAGGGAGGAGCAGCTGGGAGGCGGGAGCGGGGTGGCCAAAGGGTGTCAGGGGGGCGGGGCCGCAGGGGACGCAGCGGCGGGAATGAGGGAGCGGGAGACGGCGGAGGCAGGAGCAACGAGGCAGCTGGCAGCTGTGTGGTGGCGTGGGGATCAACCTGCCTGCGAGCAGGGTCAAAGGTCGCTGAAAAGTCCTGAAGAGTAAATCCCCTGCCCAAACTTTGCACTGATTTGCATCTTGCACCACTTTGCGTGACTATGTGGCGCTGTAAAGTCTGTGCCAATGTTTTTCTTGGAGAGAAAGACGCACTTCAAAAAAGGAAAAACATGCAGTCAACTAATGCATAGATTAAAATGACTCATGCAACATTATGATTATAATCTACATCACTCTATTTTTTTGTAACTGACCATTTAGGAGCAGTTTCACTTTTAATTTCAAAATAAAGGAACAGGTCTAAAATTTGCATCACATGGAAGAGCAGGCTTTTAATTTCCACTTGCATGCTGAATATATTCTGAGGTAAATAAAGTGATAATTCGGGGGTGAAAGCAGTGTTAATATGAGCTAAACCTTCCAAAAATGGATGTCTTAACCTGCGCTTCTGCCTTCTGCCAGTTGCATATTGTAATAGTTGGTGGAGGGGGGTAGGGGGTTGTAATTATTATGGAGGTTGCCTGGCCCCCAGAGAGGGCCATTGGTGTACAGCTATGCATTTGCCTTATGCATCAACATAGGCTAGATTCAGTTGAATGTCAGGACTAAGCATGGGCGGAAAATCCGTTTCGCTCGCGGATTTTGCGGATTTTCGGTAAATTCGCAATCCGCGAGATTCGCGAATCTCCCGCAAAATCCGCAAATCCGCGAGCAGCGGATTTTGCTCGCACTGTTCGCACTGTTCGCGTGAGTTCGCGCCCCGCGAATAAGTGCAAAATTGCAGAAATACGATCTTAGCAAAACTGAAAGTAACTACTTACCAGGTTCAAAAGTTCAGGCTCATCATTAGTAGCCATTTCCTGTAGTGCTTCCTGAGGGGCCCCTCCAGAGTTCAGTTGCCAGTTGAAACTATTATGTGACCCTGCTCTGAACCTCAGAATAGTTACACATATGCCACAAAGGTCCTGAATTACAGCTAAGGGAGACAAGCAGGAGCCAGGCTGGAAGTTCAAATCCATTAATCAGCCCCTAATGCATTATTGTCAGTTGGGGCAGGGCAGGTGTTGTAACTAATTTTGCAACAATGAAAGCACTTAGCAAGTGCAAAAGATCACTAATCAGGAAGCACTAAGGAAGCAGGTGCCAGCTAAAAAAATATTCTGTGACACATTAATCAGCCCCAAATTAATTCAGGTCACTTGAGGCAGGGAAGGTGTGCTTGCGTTGCCACAATAATGTACACTGACTGGACAACCAGAGGGTGCTGTGATGAAACAGAGGGTGGCATGGGTGGGCCAGAGGGTGGCATGAGTAGTCAGAGAGTGGCAGTGGTGACAGAGAGTGGCAGTGATGAAGAAGAGTGTCCCAAACAGGCTGGACACGTAGAAACAACAAGTTCGCGAAACTTGCGACCCGACAGGTAAGTTCGCAATTTGCGACATTGTAAAAAACCCTCGCGAACTGGCAGAAACCCGCGCAAACACAAAAAAAAAATCCGCAAATTCGCGAGAATTCGCGGATTTTGCGGATTGCGAGTTCGCAAATCCGCAAAATTCGCGAACGCGAGATTCGCAAAATTCGCCCATGCTTAGTCAGGACAATCCACTGCTTCCGTGACACAGCAAAAAGTTCATATGATGCGATCTTTTCTCTTTGTACCCACTTTCATCGCAGAAAGCATGAATTAGCCCTGTCCAGCTCTCCCCACAAGGATATCTTTCTCAAATACAACAAATGTTTTCGATCATTATTTTATTAGAATGTATATGAACAGTGGCTCCATCTAATTACCTGCTCCAACACAATAAAAAGCAGTGCAAGTAATCTCATTTCATGCCGAACTCTGTGCCTGGGTGATAGTTTAGCTGTGCTGTACAAATGCCCTGTGGAATTAATTGATTACAGTTCAATGGTTCATTTTGAGAATACAAAATCGATAGTAATATAATTAAGTGTGCAATCCAGTAATGCATGACCCGTGTGGAAATGTTTTAATGGGAAAGATCTGGTTTGTTTTGTTTGTTCCCCCCGAAATCATCAGAAGAGCAGAGTTCTTGCGGTTTTTTGGGGTGCTCATGGCAGCACGGAAAGGATAAAAGTGCCCTTTTGCCATGACGGTGAAATACGTGTGCAAAGTCCCCATAGACTTGTTCACCGGCACTAAACTGTTTTAAAAGCCTTTGTGGAAAAAGGATAATGAAAATGCCAGCAGCAAGCCAATTGAACGCAGGACAATTAAAGATGCCTTTTTCTGTGCAATGCTCTCAGACGGATTTGGTGATTTAATGGAGCACTTCGCTTGTAAAGGGGACCTTTCTCTTTCCAGCGACTCTTCTGGAAAATTGCGTCCACAAGGCAAAGCATACCAGCCCGGGAGTTGTGTGCGCACGTGCGCGCTGAAAGAAAAAAAAAGCATGTGAGTGGTGCGCGTGCGCGCAGCGGAAAAAGTGAAAAAAACAGCTGTACGTCTGGTGAGTGGTGTGCGATGTGCACGCACAATGACGAGAGAGGAAAGCCATATGGCACATCTGCTCGTCATTGTGCGCGTAACCGCCTGCACATGGCCAGCAAAAGCGTCTGGTAGGACTTTTGAAAGCCCACAGACTAAATGTCTCGCCGAGCAGTGCATGCGCTGACTCATAGAGACCTAAAAAGCAGTCCCTGGTGTATTTAAACCAAGGAATGTAATGGAGTAATCAAGGGCCATGCAATCCTTTATGGTCTCCTTGCTCAGTTGGATCCCAGGCCTAGAACAAATATTCAACCAAATGGAGAGAGGGCGAAAGGCCGTGATATCAGTGAAATAACCCACTCCCATTTCTTTGTTCACCAAAAATGTAGGGGTACATACCTTAGCAGTATATCCCCAGATCTCGCTCTCAGAAATTACTTTAGAAATACATTTGGCCCTGTAGATCTCTAAAGGAAGCCCAGTGGGTCTACTACGCAACCACGAGGCAAAGTTGAAAACAGCAGTGTTCGCCCTAGCAAAGTCATCCTTTTTTCCTAATAAGCAGGGGGTGCCAACTCGAAGCAGAGTCGGACAGCAGCCCCAGATAGGAAATACGCTGGTCTTTGGCAGAGGGGAAGACCCAACTTTAAAAGTAATCGATTTTGTGGATCAGGGGCTATCAACCATCACTAAGGTTTATTTAATCATTCACTGAATGATCCAACTTCAACAAATTCATCAATGACTGCAGACCCCTAGCAGTTCTGACCATCAGGACCTCATCGTCTGTGTATAATAAAGCCGGCAGGCACTGCTGCCCCACCTGTGAGCAATCTACTTTTAGGTCAGATGAAACCAACCCCAGGTTGTTGACATATAAGTTAAAAAGGAATAGGACCAGTACGCAGCCCTGCGCTACCCCTTTTTGAATTTGGAAATGGCAAGTGACCTTTAAATCTTTCCAATAGAGTACCGTGGCCAGTAGCGGACAGTGGTGGGAGTGCTGCCAGGCAGTGACGTGGGGCGAGGTAGGGACAGGGCGGGGGGTAAACTCCGGAATACGGCCAAATACAGGTAAGTAAACATATAAATAAATAAAACAATTTTCGTTGCGCTTTGCATCGCCAAATGCGATGCAGTGCGCACAATGATATTCGTTTTATTTATATATTTACTTACCTGTATTTGGCTGTATTCCGGAGTTTACTACCCCACATCCTGCCTGTACCCCGCCCCACGTCACCGCCTGGCAGCACTCCCACCACCGACCGCTACTGACCGTAGCCAGTGTCCCTGTGGAGATCACTCAGAAATAGGACAGTGTACTTATCTACCCCCATAGGCAACATAATCTGCCAAAGCTGGGTTCTACTAACTCACTCGAATGCAGATGATAAGTCCATAAATGCCAGGTGAATGGAGCTGGGGATTACAACGGTATATTTGCTTAGAACCAAATAAAAATTCAGGAATTGGTCCACAGTTGACCTCCCACAACGAATACGGTACTGCACATCAGACAAAGCGTTGTTGGTATCAGCCCACTTGTAAAGTTTGTCCAGGAGGAAACGTGCCCCGACCTTAACCACAGAGTTGAGCAACGAAATGAGCCTCTAGCAATGAGTGCTATCCCTGTCTCCCTGCTTAAAAACAGGCCCATTGGTAGATTTTGCCCATGACACAGAGGGGCCTGCCGTCACTGCTGCATTTGTTGTAGATGATTCTAGGACTCTAGTAAATATTCCCGATTTCATGCCCTTATGTGGTTATATCAAATCATACCCTTATATAGGCATAAGAATCATACCCATATTAAGACATAGCCAATGCAGTCAAAATACGCCAAGGCTAGTCCCATAGACTCCTAGCAAGCACAACGTGTTCTTAAACAAACCAAGCCTCCAGCAGCCCGGGAATTCCCCCTGCTTCTGTATTGATTTGTTCTAGAACTCCCGGAGTCCTGAAAGAACTGCGAGTTCTTAGTGACGTCTTATGTCCAACCGTACGTCAAACTCGGCACCTTCCAGGTATAAATATACCAGCATCTGCCTTAAGCAACACACAGTGGTTTGGAGCAGATCAGCTATCTACTTGCCCGACGCCCTGCTGATGCGAATGCCGAAGGAAACCGACTCTCCCTGCTGACGCACTGAGAGAGACGCTGTCTTTTCTCCTGCCGAGAAATCCAGCTCCAGTGTTTCCCTGTCACCCTTGCGGGTTGCTGGGAGATCGAGTCCTGAGAAAGAGATACAAGACCTCCTTCATTCTATAACCAAGGTACGGAGCTGATTAGACCCATAGAGAATTCTTGATTCAGATTCTTGGCAAAAACAATAACTCATCTACTCCTTCCCTGTACTAGGCTTAGGTTAGGTACACCGGGGTAAGCGTATCTTAGAAACACCAGTTGAGTACGTTTAGTCATTATTTTATCGTTGAAAATAGTTTATCCATTTTAAGTATCTTATGGCTTAGAAACCATATAAATGCTTTTACAGTATTATTTCATAATACTCATTTTACTGTACGCACTTTACTTTATGACAAGTATTGCAATTGTGGCTATTCACTTCTCTTGCATGAGAAAGAAGACTGCTCAATAAATAACCACTTTTATTGAAAACGCCTGTCTCTCTATTTCTCTGCACTCCTGGTGAAACTAAGCATGCACGATTAACTGAGTGAAATAGCTATCTATTGTTTCGCGACTCTGGAGATATACTCCTTATTCTGGGGGAGCAAAGTTGTCATGTTTATGCGGTTGTCAGAAACTAATCCCTTCTTGTCTATTCAAGAAAGTTAGCACCTTCTTGTTTACTCGAGAAAGTTTCTAGTGACCTCTGAGCTAGCTGGCATTCATAATTAAGTCTAACATATTCAATAGAGACCTAGTCGACCTCAGTCCTACGTCTACGCTGTCGTTTATGTTTTTCCAATGCGCAGAGCCTATTGGGAATATAGGAACTTCACTACATGGCGCCCAACGTTTGGTAAGGCGATAATTTAACGCTAGATACTAGAGTAACTCAGTCGTGCTTTTCACACAGACCCCTTTTTTCCATAAAAACTGCAATAGACGTCTGGAGTGGGTAAAAGGTTAATATCCGCCAGAAACTTAGTAGGAAGAGATTCCTATGTATTAGTTTTTGGTTTAGTCAACGTTGAAGGATACAGTGTTCCAAAATATTGTGCACCTAATCTTTGTTTCCTTGAAACTTGCCCTGCAAAACTTTCTGTCAGCAAAATGACAGAGAGTGACGACAAAAGGGAGAGAGCTAGAATAGCAACTCAACTATTCGAAGACGACACAAGTCTTCAGCAAAACAACCCGGATGCAATAATCATCCCGGTAAATGTAAGAAAGAGTGTAACTTACAAACTAATAAATAGTGTTGTATCCTCGAGAGGTGGTACAGTCATATTTGTGGTAGAGGCACATGAATGTCGGCAGACAGAGGTATTCTATTCTTGGATACATTTTCCAGCAGCAAATGCTGTAACACATGAGTTCCACTACTACAAAGCAGGGGACCCTCCAGCGGAATACGTTCCTTTTGAGGACGTTGAAATTCCACTAACCCAGGAGCATAAGCTCTGGTTTAATGGCGCCCTAAAACATCAAAATCACATTACCAGGCTCGGTCCACTAGGTAGACCAGGAGCCACATGGTCAGTTCTAGCCAGCTATACACCACATCCTGATATTGAAGAAATGTCAGACAGAGAACTGTTAGTTCAACTAAAACAATTAACAAAGGCATATAGACAATTAGTTCAATTGGCAATTGACGGTACAACCTTCTGCCAAAAATTAAAAGAAACAGATATAGCAGAACAACCTTTTGAACTTGCCAAAATAATTGAAAAATCCTATGAAGAATTAGGTAGAGACAGTTTGGGTGGGAAACCACTAAAACCACAACTAACAGAAAATCTTGAAAAGACTTTCATTAAAAATCTATCTATACTACTAATATAAAGAGAGAACTGTGTCCTTTGAGCCAGGTAAACTTGAAAAGTGCACCACCAATCTGAACACCCAAGACATCTTAGAAAACCTCAGGGCAAGCAGAAGGACATAGGCTATAAAAAATAAATAAATAAATGTTAATTAAAAAATAAACAATAAAAAAAAAGTAGTCCCTAAGAAGTAGCGCCGGCCGTGTGTGCTAACGATGTGAACGTGCGTGCTGACATCATATGGGGGGGGGGGGGGGGGAGTGGCGGACAGGAGCCCGAGGAGGTCGAGGAGCAGCGGACAGGGGCGAGGAACTCAGGCTGAGGGAGGATCGTCTGTCCTAAAATCCTGCAGACAAGTGAGTGCTTTTACCAAAATAATAAATAACTGAAACGTCGACTTTTTTTTAAGTATCTTGCTCTCCCGGAGCCTTGCTGCCCAAAACCAAAAAAAGACAAGCTTACACACAAGTACCGCATGCATAAAAACCCCATCCAGCGTGGGGAGGAGCGGTGAACTGTGTGCAGCTTTCCTGGTTTCGAACATTATAATGCGCCCTCATTTGAAAGTGCAGAGATGCAGAAAAGCGTCGGTGGCCGGGGCACCCACGTCTTCCATTTGCATCAATTATGGCTGCCTCGTGCCCCCTGACGTGTGACGCATTCAGCCAGTACTGGCGTCTTACGCCACAGCTATATGTGCAAATCAGTGATAAACAGTAGACTACAGGCCCCAGAATGCAAAATGATGGAAGCGTAAGCAGGCCAGACTGGCTGATGCCACGAGTGACTTGAGGACAGCTATGTACGGACCTCGCCAGCATCCACGGCTGAGTCTCGGCCCATTTGCAACTGTGGCCAGCTGCAGTTTGGGAAGAGCTGAATCAGAGCCAAAATTATGAGCCGAGGCAGCTACAAAAATATTCTGGGCTTTTTGTTGTTGTAAATGACTGAAAATACGTACATTGTGCTATATAGGTCTACAAATAAACCAAGACTCCTTAAAATATATACATTTTTGGTTCCGCTTTCTTCACACATTGCAACTCAAAAATGTAAATATTAACAAAAGCAACACAGCTGTTCACACCTTTCAATTGCCAACAAACTAATGCACTTTTAAATTCTCCCGGAGAAAACCGATATGCCCAAAAACAAAAAAACACAAGCTTACACACAAGTACCGCATGCATAAATACCCCATCCAGCGTGGGGAGGAGCCTGTGTGTCTGTGTGTGTGTGTGTGTGTGTGTATGGGGGGATTGCGGTGAATGATGCCAGTGGGGAGTGCCTTTGGGGGGACAAGGCTCATAATCCCAATCTACACTAGATCGCCTCAGACTAAACTCAAGCGACTGAAGTAAGGGTGCAAGTGGAGAGTAATGTGTCGAGTCAAAACTAGAAGTATGGAAATGGACTACTTGCGGAGTTGGTAAAAGTTTAATCCCTTTTGCTTTTCACGGTGGAAATGTTCAAAATCTGGGGACATATTAGAGGTGGGTGGGTGGTACAGGAGTAGAAACCAATCAAGTCAGAGAAGCAAGACAGGCCCACACATGACTCACAGGGGCACAGATAGATGGCCTGACATAGAGAACGGCAGCATACACTTGGTTGATGCCTAGGACACACCCACTAATAGCCACAACCAATAATGTCAAGGATTTCAAGAACCCTATCAAATGGGTGAACACTGTATGGGAATTATATGACTTGGAGGCAGATATCTGTTTTCAACAGGAGACACATCTCCATCAAGCAGACCTAGCAGAATACATCTTGCTGATTTCATGACACATCTTTGTGGAACAAAATACCAAGGCTAACCAAGCAGGGAGATGAGTAGCTGTAGATAGATTGTGAGATAGACAGCACATCACTGTAGCAGCAATATATGCCCTAATTGTGGAAAGGAATAGTTTCTAAAACAAACAATCAATCCATACTAATATAATAAAGAGAGAGCCCAAACCTTTGAGGCGGGTAATCTCAGGAGCCACAGCACCAATCACAACACCCAATACAGCGTTGGAAAGGGCAGTTGCAGCAGAAGGACATAGGCTATGCAGACGCCCACCATATACATTTAAAAGGTAAAAGAACCGTGCCAGCAAAGTAGTCCCTTGTGGGCGTGTCTGCGTTGTGCTGTGGGCATGTGCTGGGGGTGTGTGGTACGTTCCGCCCTTCATGCCATGTCTCATATTGTGTGCTAATCCCACCCTGCCCCCTTTGAATACCCCTGCACCCTATAATCTTAACCCACCCTTACTCCTTAAAATACCCCAACATCCTTAAACACTAACCCATCTTAACCCTATAAATATACCCTGTACCCCAACGCCCAAACCTATCCCTAAACCCTAAAAATAACCCTGTACCCCAAAACCCAAACCTAGCCCTGAATCCTATTAATACCCCTGTTCCTCAAAACCCAAACCTACCCCTGAACCCTAAAAATAACCCTGTACCCCAAAACCCAAACCTACCTCTGAACCCTAAAAGACCCCTCTTCTCCAAAAACCAAACCTAGCCCTGAACCCTTAAAATACCCCTGTACCCCAAAACCCAAACCTAGGCCTGAACCCGAAAAATAACCCTGTACCCCAAAACCCAAACCTACCCTTGAACCCTAAAATACCCCTGTACCCCAAAACCCAAACCTAGCCCTGAACCCTAAAATTACCCCGTACCCCAAAACCCAAACCTAGCCCTGAACCCTAAAAATACCCCTGTACCCCAAAATCCAAACCTAGGCCTGAACCCGAAAAATAACCCTGTACCCCAAAACCCAAACCTACCCTTGAACCCTAAAATACCCCTGTACCCCAAAACCCAAACCTAGCCCTGAACCCTAAAATTACCCCGTACCCCAAAACCCAAACCTAGCCCTGAACCCTAAAATTACCCCTGTACCTCAAAACCCAAACCTAGCCCTGAACCCTTAAAATACCCCTGTACCCCAAAACCCAAACCTACCCCTGAACCCTAAAAATACCCCTATACCTCAAAACCCAAACCTAGCCCTGAACCCTAAAAATACCCCTGTACCCCAAAACCCATACCTATCCCTAAACCCTAAAACTACCCCTGTACCCCATAACCCAAAACTATATCTGAACCCTTAAAAAAATACCCAAACACCCCAAAACATATACCTCAGTACCCCAAAACATATACCCCTATACCCATACTTACCTTACCAAACATTTAAAAAAAACATGCTTTTACCATTCATGCATTTACAACGAATTTCGTTGTAAATGTATGCGTGGTAAAAGCATATAAAATGTAATGCCATGCGTTATAATGGCATTGCGGAGTCATGGTACTTTCGTAATGAAAGTATGCGGAGTGATGGTATGCGGAAAGAAAGTTGCGGAATAATGGGTGTTTACTCTCCCCCGGTAAGTACATTGGTGGCACGGCGGGCCACATCTCCAGTCACATACACATATTTTTTCACCACATATTCAAAAAATGCACAGGTCTCTCTCATTGATGGCCAGCACCGACTTACACTTTTAGACACACCTCCCACCACAAGTTCTAGAATTGCGAACTTTAGAGCTGGAAAGCTACGTTCGAATCTCGGCATCAGCTCAACATCCTGTGATTCCAGGCAAATCGCTTTGTCTCCCCATACCTACCACAAATGAATGTGTTCTTCTGTAATGTAAATTGTGCTCATGTCATGTTGTCGAGTTTGCGCTATATATTGCAAGGAAAAATAAAGTAGGGAAACTCGAGTTCACACACTACTGAACGCGCACTCTTAAGTGCATCAGCAGTGCACTGTGAATCGGAGCGTTTCACAGGCCTGTCACAGATAAGAAATGCTATCAAAACGAAATCCTCCAAAACACTATACTACTGGCCGGCAGCAATTCATACCCGGACAACGTCGGGACGGGCTGCTAGTACTAATATAATAAAGAGAGAGCCCAAACCTTTGAGGCGGGTAATCTCAGGAACCACAGCACCAATCACAACACCCAATACAGCGTTGGAAAGGGCAGTTTCAGCAGAAGGACATAGGCTATGCAGACGCCCGCCATATACATTTAAAAGGAAAAAGAACCGTGCCAGCAAAGTAGTCCCTTGTGGGCGTGTCTGCGTTGTGCTGTGGGCGTGTGCTGGGGGCGTGACAAACGCGGGGGGCATGTGGTGCGTTCCGCCCTTCATGCCATGTCTCATATCGTGTGCTGAGGGCGTGTGCTGGGGGCGTGGGCGTGTGCGGGGCGAGGGATTACGAAAAAAAAAAGCGAGCGGTGTGCCCGATATTTCATTGTTTTTTATTCACAGGTTCTCTACATTCCAGCTCCGGGTGTGCTTGACCCGTGCTCCCAGTGATGTGCACCTGCTTTACTGTATGTAGGTCAGGCATGGCGCTATTCCGAAGGGCCGGAAGGAGAGCAAACAGGGGTCATTGAGCAGGAAATCTAATCTCGCCTTAACTTCCGGTGACGCCTGAAGCGCACACTGGAGATTTTCCACTTCTGTTGCGCACAGGCCTCGTGCCACGCACATCCGGACACAATGCCCGCCTCCACGGAAATAGCAAGAAAGGGACTATCCCTCCCCCGGGAAGTACATTGGTGGCACGGCAGCCCACATCTCCAGCAACATACTCATATTTTTTCACCACCCATCTGAAAAATGTACAGGTCTCTCTCATTGATGGCCAGCACCGACATATACTTTTAGACACACCTCCCGCCAGAAGTTCTAGAATTGCGAACTTTAGAGCTGGGGAGTTACGTTCGAATCTCGGCATCAGCTCAACATCCTGTGATTCCAGGCAAATCGTTTTGTCTCCCCGTGCCTACCACAAATGAATGTGTCCTTCTGTAATGTAAATTGTACTCGTGCCATGTTGTCGAGTTCGCGCTATGTAATATTGCAAGGAAAAATTAAGTAGGGAAACTCGAGTTCACACACTACTGACCGCGCACTCTTAAGTGCATCGGCAGTGCACTGTGAATCGGAACGTTTCACAGGCCTGTCACAGATAAGAAATGCTATCAAAACGAAATCCTACAAAACAATATACTAACGGCCGGCAGCAATTCATACCCGGACAACGTCGGGGCGGGCTGCTAGTAACCTAATAAATCAAAAGAAGAAGTGGGAGGGTAATAAACAAACCTCTCCCAGAGAAAAACAGTTTCAGACCAGAGGAAGGTCTCCCCAACGGAGAGATAGATCTCCAGACCAGGGGGGTAGGTCCCCACAACGGGAGCCCTCTGAGAAAAGATATAACCTTAGAAATAGGGAAAATTTGAGAAAACCTGACAGATATCAAGATATTGATACACGTCCCTCTCGATCTCTTCAGACTTCCTCACAGAAATCGGAAAGAAGGGGACGGTCAGAACATAAAGAAGAGCGCGTCAAGTCCAAAGACAAAGAACCTGCTCATCAAAGTAAAAAACGTTCAGTTTCCCAAAAAGAAGGTAGCCAGTATTAAAGTAAAACATGCCGAGGATTCTGAGAACACAACTCAAGAACGGAGAATGGGCCCAGACCATGCTAGACAGCGCAGCAGAAGTGACCATAGCTGGCAAGATCCTGATGAATCTTCAGGAGACAGTGGACACGAATGAATACATTCAAGTGGAAACTGCAGACACCAGAGTCAGTGTGCCACATAAATTATATGAAATAACATTACGAAAAGAGGGGGACAAAACTAGGAAAATAAGAGGTCTCTTTAGGGAGAACCTATCTAAAGGTTATGATCAGTGCTTAATTTGTAAAATATGAAGTGCAGGTGCTCGAATGTTTGTTGAAGCCACACCCACTTTTCTCTTGCTCCACCCACTTCCTCCACTGGCTCCACCCACTTACTTTATTCGCTCCACCCACATCGTCAACTGCCACTGCTAATAGTCAGGGTAATATATACCTGGCTGATCCGAATTTCAGCAAGGGAGCTTTCCTCATAGTAAGGTTTTGATAGGAGGTTCCCCTGCCCTGTAAACATTTTGAAAAAGATTAACTCAAAAGTGCATTTAAAGCACAATTTTGGAATACATTAGCTAAAATCACTCATGCATTGAAAAGGGATAATTTCATTGCTGTATGTGTTGATTTACCACATTAAAGTTACACATTTGAAAAGTAAACTTCAATGTAATGACATTTGGGAGTGGGTCCCATTACCACAGTGAAGAAGCAGGCTCAAATCTATCTGATGATGACACGTGGGCTAACTAACAAAGAGGATTGACACATCATTTTTTTTCTCACGCAGCCTGAGCAATGAAGATACCTGCACAAATACCCAGGGCCTCCAATGGCTCTGGAAAACATCAGATAAATAACTGCAGTCCTTTCAATTGACACAATGCCTTAACCATGATTCCTTGTTTCTTGAACATGCCTGAGCTCTGCGAAAACATCCTTCAGGAGTATGATTTACCTGGACAGCATGTGTTGTCAGCAAAAATGCTCAACTTGCCCTGTGTTATTTCCCCTTATAGAAAACAAGTGTTCATATTTTCTTTCAGTAAAACAGAGGCGTGCAACACAATCAGCCCTCTCAAGTTTTTGTAACTCATATGTAAAGTCTGTATACCCTCATTTCCTTGCACGGGTGCACCAGCTCTCATGAAGCTTGGCTGCACCAAACAAAAATCTACCGCACCTTTCCAACTAATCTGCAATATTTGGACTCAGCTGGTTGTCCGATGGGCGATGATGTGATTCTGGACCTGCTGGCCCCCCTCTCTGAGGAGGGGTTTGATTTATTGAGCCAAAAAATCAAATCTGGCTCCCCTGTGGACCCACTTAAACCGGCCCAGTTTAAGAACATGCAGGCGACATGTCGCTCACCCATGCTAGCTTTCATCAACCTGTCGCTGGCTTCAGGGACCGTGCCCACCAGATGGAAGCAAGCAGTAGTAACACCTATTTTAAAAAAGCCTACCCTAGATCCGGTAAAACCTGAGAACTATCGCCCCATCTCACTGCTGCCGTGGGCTGCCAAAGTCACCGAGGCCCACGTGAATGGGATCCTGGCTGACCATCTCGCCAAAGCCAACATCTTGGATCCCACTCAAAACGGATTTCGTGCAGGCCACAGCACGGAGACTGCCTTGTTGTTTATGGTTGAACATCTGCGCTCCGTGCTGGATACCGGACGAACAGCGGCACTCCTGTTATTAGATCTGAGTGCCGCATTCGACACGGTGTCCCACGAGATCCTGTTGCGGCGGTTAGAGGAAGCAGGCGTTAGGGGGTCTGCTTTGTGTTGGTTCCGTTCCTTCCTCTCTGACAGATCATTCCAGGTCGCGATCCCACCCGGTAAATCTACCTCTCACCCGCTTACACTGGGGGTCCGACAGGGATCATCTTTGAGCCCCACTTTATTTAATCTATATGTCAGACCACTGGCTGCGGTAGTCAAACGTTGGGGCCTGACAATGGTTTCCTATGCGGATGACACGCAGCTGGCGGTCACATTAAGTGGGGACTCAGCTGTGGAGGCCCTCAAGTTTTGCGAGGGGCTTCGTGCGGTGGCCAATTGGATGAATCAGAACTGTCTCCAATTGAACACTAAGAAGACAGAGGTCATGGTGGTCAGAAAGCAGCCTGGATGGTGGCATGACAACTGGTGGCCTCCCGAGTTAGGAATGACCCCTTCTCCTGTAATCAGGGCCGGACTGGGAACTGAAAGCAGCCCTGGCAAAGTTTGCCAGACCAGCCCCCGTCCGGCGCGTAGCGAGCTTGCGCAGCGAGCAAGCCTGACCGCTACTAGAAGGATTTGGGGGGGGGGTCGTCCTTCCCCCAAGAAAATTTTGGAAAACAACAGACCAAAATGGTGAATTTTACAGCACATTTTTCATTACATATTGAATTGTATCAACTTTCAAAGCACAGTAAATAGTAGATGATGACCTTCAAGCGCATCAGGTTACCCACCCAGTCATACGTACCCATAGACATTCTTTCAGAGAGCACCAAAAATAGACACAAGAAGTGAATCAGAGAGAACAAAGTAAAAGTGAGACCAGCCCCCACATGGTGTGTAGCGAGCAAGCACAGTGAGCAACCACTACTAAGGGGAGTTTGGGGGGTTGAACTTGTCCCCCCCAAGAAGATTTGGGAGACAGAAAGGCCAAAACAAAGCATTTTTCAACACATTTCTCATTACATATTAGATTGTATTAACTTTTAAAGCATATTAAATGATTACCTTATGGAGCACCAAGAGAGTGTTTCCTAGGACAGACTCAGAGAAACTGTATAGAAGCTAAAATCTCAACAGAAGGAGAAACTGCTTCATTGGACAGACTCAGACTGAGGCATGGTGTGAAACAGAATAAGATCACAACTGTAGAATAGAGTGCACTCCCTAGGACATTCTCATAGATAGAACAGTACAGAGAGTGAAATTACAACCTGCAGATTACTCCCTGGGTAGGTGTACAAGAGATTGAAATTGCTGCCCAGGACTCTTTAAGGGGCTATACTGTGATGATCACAACACCCTTCGGGCCACTCTTGATTTTTCAACAAAAAGTGCTATGCGGAAACAATGTGGACTACAACAACAACTACTCTGATGTAATGATTGAACGCGGCACCTACCAGGCTGACTGCCACGTGTTGTTGGCAGTATCTGTTTAAACTTGGTAATCAACATGGCTCGGACTCCGTACCAAAAACCAGACTTTCATGTTTAGGACAAAGCCTTTGTCCTGAACATGAACTAAAGGCCCCCCACATTAGCCTAAGCGGCGCAAGAGCCAGTGCTCAGTGGCAACACCAGTGGCCAGAGGAAAACAAAACAGAAGGACTCACTAGTGTAAAAAAAAAAAACACTAGAAAGCCCTGTTGTCTGATTCAAATATAGCTTTCAGCTCAAGCCCCAAGTTGGGGCTTGTGCTGAAAAATATATTTTAAGCAGACTTGCTGACCCCAACCTTCACCCCAGTTACAACCCCCAAGAGTCAAGCAGCACAACAACACCACCAAAGGGAGCACAGTCACAAGTATCCACAGTGCTGCACTAGCATGGCCAGACTCACACAGGCAGGCAGCCAGCCACCACCACCTCGCTCCTGCAGCAGTCGGCACCGCCGGTGGCAGGAGGAACCAAAGGGTTGCCTGCAAAAGATAGGGGTAGGTACTGTTGGTACTAGGACTGCTCGTATAGCCGGACTCTCGCTCACAGGCAGGCCAGGCAACCTGAGCCAGCCACCACCACCACCTCGCTCCGGCAGCAGCCACTCTGCAACCTCACGTTCGGCACATATTTAAAATGTGCTATAAAAAATTTGTTAGAGCATCAATTCATTATTTCAAATCCAAAATGACATAGCCTTACAGTATGTCACTGGCCACAGCTGCAAATTATTTAACTCCGTTTTTTAATTTTTATGTTTACATCATCATGATTTGGGATTGGCATAGCTCCTGTGCTTTTCTTAAGGTGTACTTACTTGAAACTGCAGCAAAATTATGCAAGATCATACAGAATTACACGAGGAGGGTAACCTTGCATTTAGTGCTATATACTTGGTGCAAACTGCACCCTTGCATCCAAAATAGACCCCAGGATGCATTTTGTGCTAAGAAAGCAGCACTAAATGCAACAGAACAGGAACAGCAGCCTCTAGTCATGCTCTGTTCCTGTGCTATTGCAGTAGGCATTGTTACCCTAACTTACTTTGAATTATGCAAGCAGGCATGATTGTGTAATTTTCAGTAATTTTGCATACAAGAGTAATGCAAAATTACAGAAATTACTCTGATTACTACTGTAGCATAATTAAAATGTCACCCATGTCTACGTATGATCTGCATTTATGCATTTTAAAATCCTGTGATTTTCTGTATAGTAGGTTTTACCGCCATAAACATGCTTAATACATGGTAAATACATCACTCCGCTAGTGCTTTATAAAGTGGAGGATATTTAAAGAATGAAAACTGCATACGCATTTACTGTTAAAAAGTATAGAGCTCTTCTAAAGTGTGATGCCCTTTTGAGAACAATAACAGTTTGAAGCAATTGCAGGTTAAAGATCTATAATTGTTTTCAACCAGTTAGCAAACCTTTAAAAGGGCGAAGAAAAAAGTGATGGCAAAACACTACGTCAGCGGACAGCACGTAATACATACCGTTGTGGGGATTGTTCACTTTATCATTTCTGTTATTATCTTGAATTTAACCTTGTAACCATTAAGTGTATTTAAACGTGTATCTTTGAGTTTCTGAGTTAAAAAAAAGCACTTCCTCTAATACATCAAGCTCAACCGTAGAGCGTTGAACATCCTGCAAGGGGAGAGGCAGGTGGGAGGTCGACACCTATTCATGAATCATAGTCCGAAAAGAGCAATTCAAGGCTGATGGGTGGGGGCAGGGAAGCCTGGCAGTCTGTTGGAAGCTGCAGTGTAGTTTGCATTAAGCATGTCATGTACTTTCTTCAAACAGGAAACAATCTTGTTTCCTAAAAACACTAAAACCGGTATCAGAGGGTTTCATATATAAGAGCAGGTGAAACTGGAATCCTAGCGATTTTGTAGTATCTCGCTGAAATTGCTCGCAAAAGAAACAGCAGCAATTTACTGAATCACGAGTACATACATAAACGTAGAAGAGATGCAGTTTGTATTTGGTGGGCCATCGACATTAGCCTGTGTGCGCCTGTGTCCAAAAATAATTGACTCAGCACAAGCTGTGTAATACAACACACTTTTGCATCTGTGTGCATCCGAATACGCTGCTTACACACTGACATTGTGAACATAGAGTTTTCCTCTTTTATCCAGATGCACGCATGATGTAGAGTGCAGCCAGTTGGCACCGCCACCGGGTATCCGCCCTGGCCCCTGCTCACCAACAGCCAGGAGGCCTGCTCAGTGCTCTAAATGACTAAATCCACAATTCATACTCAGGGGCCGCCTAGGGCGCTAGTGCGCTACGCAGCGCTCACGCTGTGCTCCCTGCGCAGAACCTACCCGGGCCGGGGTTTGAACAAAGAGGTATAGGCCAAAGCCCTGAGCTTGGGGGGGGGGGGGGGGGGGGGGGGAGCCTATATCCTTTGTTTAATCCCAGCAATTTGCAAAACACACAGTGACTCACCTCGGCGGGCGGCGGGCGACGAACAGTCGGTACTAGTGAGGGAGGGACAGGCAGGGGCTGGAATTAGAATTAAATTATGGGGTGCCTCGCTCCCTCTCAGTCTCTGTCTTAGTGGCTTTGTTGTTTTGGAATGCTCCTCTCGACCTGGCCTCACGGCGCGCGTCATGCGCACTTTTTATTGTGCGAACCCCTATGCGCATGTCCCCACCACGGCCAGCCCCCCTAAGGTGCGTGAACTGAGACCGCGCAGACGCGCGGGCGGAGACATCTGCGAACCCACCCCCTATTAATGCATTACATACAAGATGATGAATGATTGCAGGCTCAGCCCAGGCAGTGTAGAATCCAGAGCCTGAGAGAGTGATGATATAGTTGTGCTTTTTTTTGTCCCCGCACGGAGTGAGGAGAGACACAGAGTAATGAGTTTTCCCCTGATTTATTTTCTGACTAACGCCGTCGTCGGACCAAAAAATCGGCCCCAGTGACGAAACCAGCCCCCTGCCAAAAAACCGGCCCCCACCCCTGGCAGCCTACCGGGGGATTGCCCGGTGCCCGGCATTGCCAGTCCGGCCCTGCCTGTAATGGAGATAAAAAATCTTGGGGTCTGGCTGGACCCCACCCTCAGTTTCACCTGCCAGACTAAGAGGGTGGCAGCCTCTTGTTTTGGCATTATCAGGGGCATCAGACCTGTACTTAAATTCTTCGATGCCCCCACTAGACAGCTTGTGGTCCAAGCCTCAGTACTATCTAGGATAGACTATGCCAGTGCACTGCTAGCAGGAACAAACCAGGCGGAACTCATGCGGCTGCAGCGAGTGCAGAACGCCGCAGCAAGAGCGGTGGTAGGACTGCCTAGGCGTTGTTTGGTCTCAAGAACACTGCAGGCGCTCCACTGGCTGCCTGTTGCTCGGAGGATCGAGATTAAGGTGCTTTGCCTGGCTTTTAAAAATTTAAAAGGCACGGCCCCCCCTATATTGATGAACTTACTGACCCCTTATGTCCCTTCTCGATCCCTGAGATCGATGGGTCAGAACCTGTCTGTTGTCCCACATTTCTTGCTGAGTAGGACTGGCGGCCGCTCCTTCCGAGTAGTAGCCGCAAAACTGTGGAACTCTCTTCCTGCTGAAATTCGAGCACTGGAAGACTTATTCCAGTTCAGACGTGCCATTAAAACCTTTCTTTTTAATAAAAATCTTTGATTCTGCGGCTTTATTGCGATGTTGTGTTTACCTTCTTTTGGCGCCAGGACGCCCCTTTGCTGGGGCAGCTGTGCGCGGTACAAAAACAGCTAACATAACAAACAAATAATTTCAACAACAAAAAAAGATATGTTACTTGCAAGCATTTATACATGTTTAGAGTTAATTTCATGTATGTGCTAGAGCTGCAGAGGAGTTTCTTTACCATTGGCCAAAAAGAGGTCATTAAATTTTACAAAACACATGCCATCCGCTTTAAAAAAAATTATTTAAACAGCCGAGATTAACAATCCTAGCATACTTAAAAGTAAGGTGTTTGGCAGCCAAGAAAAACCTAATTAACCTCACAGAATTCTTTGCATCTTGGCTTATTCAGGTTTTTAACTAGTTGAAGAGTGATTAAAGAGAAAATAAAAGGCAAACAAAATGCATTTCGCAGTCTTGGAATAGGAAGAAGAGAGCACTTTATAAACCTGACTTATTTCCGAAAAGATACAGTTTTTAAGGGTATCAATCATTCAAACGTCTGTGTGATCTTGGCATCCATTAAACATCCACTCCAGATGTCACAGAATCTCTTGAACGAAATTGCCCTCCTATGCACAGTAAATGACGTGGACACCCTCCAGGTTACATGTATACTCGCCTCAGTTCTTGAAATGTGCAACATTACAAAAAACCATGGAAAACGTGGACCATCACAGTGCTCTCTTATACTTTCTCTATTCAGGCTGTAGCTCAGCTCTGATCTTTTCATCCTGATAGGAGGGAGTTGTCTGTAGCGCACTGAAAACCAGTTTAGCTGCTGCCATGCATTGCTGGTAACACCCAAACCAATGCTCTGCTCCCTAATAGCTTTGATAATAAAATTAACATGCCTTCCGAAATTGTTGATGGTCTTCAGCTTGGACGAGGATATGGTGAGGGCTTATAAAGGCATGTAATTAAGGAACTGAGGTTGAATAGTTAAAGAATTAAAACAGTCTAATGAACACATTCATTTTCTATAGGGACATTTTCAGTTTCATCATTTGGCTTTTTCCTACAAAGTGTCCCCCATTGCAAGTTTGGCTTTGTGTGGCGGCATAAAACCCCAAGATAGGAAGAGTTGAGGAGGTTGGTGTTGAGAGGAGCCAGGAAGGTAGTTCAGTTTTCTTTAACAGAGGTCTGTGGATGGGGCAAATACCTTCTTCTTGAGCAAGACAGAGCAGACTGGGAGAGGGCGAGGCAGACATTTCAATTCTGAGCTCAGTTGGTTGAAACTTAGGTCCAGCCTCTTTGCACAATCGCCATATTTTCGGCCCAGGAATTTTGTAATCACGCTGCAGTCTTGACTGTTGTAGGACTCGGAGACGTCCTTTAATGTGCTTGATGCATTTATACTGTACTATGAGGCGTGTCAACGTCATGTGCACTTTTACACATGATGTTTTTGAGGAACATGTGGTACACTCTCAAAGGGAGGAAGCGCGCCTTTTAACTGGGCTTCGTCTGCTGCAGGCATCATGTGAGAAGTCGCTGGTAAAGACAAGGGTCCCTTGACTGGCCTGCATTTCCTTGAACTCGTGTGAACCGTTTCACTTGCAAAATAACCGAAAAGCCTCTGAAATAATGTTTAGTTCTCCCACATTTTGAGGATCTCGTGCACTGGTAGAAAAGTTCATACTTTTGATGCTTCAACAAGTTAGAACTTCTGCCTTGGTGTGCAGCCGCTTAAAATCGTTTTACAGTTTCATATACTAACCAGTCACTCTGAGCAGTAGGAAAAACGTGCAATACTGAACAAAAGGCACCAGTGATTGGGTACGGCCTCCCATCCTGATGAGAGAGATGCCTCTTTGCAGCTTAGGAAGGGCCCCGTTCAAGCCCGTCTTGGCGAATCATGCCCCATGCACATACCCCCCCTACTTCAGAGATGCCCCGCCCGTGCTGTGCTGTACCTAAAGCACCCCCCTCCTCCTCGCGCCGTGGCTACCTGACCCTCCGGTGTTATGCAGTATTACTTGGACTGCACAGTGCGCTTTCAAATGTTATTTACATCATCACGCCGCAATCCGCATTGATCTTGTGAACATACTGTGAGTGTGCACAAGTGACAAAATCAATCCATCACATCCAATCATCCCCGATCGTCGCTACTTTGATCGGCGGCTGGCTGGCCACCGGGCCATGATGACTCGGATGGTGGTGGTGGTGAGCGGGCCTCAGAGCCTGATCCAGTGCGGGTATGGTGGGGTGGGGTGTAGTGGCAAAGCAGTAAATGCGCGCGCATTACAGTGTGAAAAACATTGCGCACGCTGCTTGCCAACCCCCACAGATTTTATGAGCTCAGCCTGCCCTGCCCTGAACCGAAACTGTATCCATCCCAGCCTGCCTGGGCAAGTACTGATCCATCTATCCAGGCAGCCCGGGCTGGCCCGCAACGCAACAATAGCCTGCAGTGCATTACTGGCAACAAGATCTTTATGATCAAACACACAAACCTCCTCCTCATGATCAGAGTGACCAGGCATGATCAACTTAATAACCAGTAAGTAAACCAGTCGGCGTAGCGTAGGCCTCACCTGCGCAGCTTTATTTCTTTATTTGGCCGCGGGCCTACGCCGCCTACACCAGGCCAGTCCTGCACCAGGCCATCTTGATCAAACCAGTCAGTCACCAATGAATCAACATTATGATTTTTTTTTTAAAACAGTAATCCTGCGGCCTGCCAGGCCCCCCGCCGCGCAGCTTTATTTATTTAATTCCTAATCATGTTGATTTGGCGCCGGCCATCATGACCAGCAGAGTCCACTCCAGACGGTAGACCAATCAACATGACCAGCAGTCATCACCATCGCGGCGGCGTCGCACCTGCTGCCTGAGTGCCAGGCCCTACTCCCTCGCCCTCACCTGGTGAGCAGAACTGTACTGAGTCGTCCAAGCAGCAGGTGAGGTCCCGATTACTCCCGCTACTTTGAAATTTGGCGCGGGCATAATAATCAACACCACCACCGACCGGGGTGAGATGCGGGCGGCCTTGCGGGTATGCTGGGGCGGGCGTGCGTGCCAAGGTAAAACTAAAACAGCGAATGGTCAATGCCGCCGCATTCAAATTTGCGCATGCGTCGCTGCCACAGCCCCAACCCCCGCAGAAAAAGACCACCCTGCCCAACTCAACAACAACTACAGTGTCCCGCCCACCACTGATCCGCAGCCGCCCAGAAGGCAGTCTTGAAGACGAGGGAGTGAGGAGGAGAATCGGAGTCTGGGCAGTGAGTCAGTGCACTATTTACAGTTTCAGTTTTACACATCAGTCAACAACCAACCAGTACGGTATTAGTCTACTCTCCAGAGCTTAAAAAACAAAGTGACAGCAACACAGCACACGCTCTCTGCGACGCACAACACGTTATATTAAACCAATTACTGACGCAGGTGCACTCAATGCTGCCGTGACTGTAGACCCGGCCCTAATAATTAGGTGCCAGTGCTAAGCACCGGCAAGCTCCGGCGGCTCAAATTAAGCCCTGGTTATGATATCCTTCTAGCAGAAAAGAACTGGCCACCAGAGTTTGTCAGGGAGTGCCCACATGGCGAAGAAATGATTATGCCTGCCTTCTCAAATCACATTCCAATTCATAAAAAATACACATATGCTAGAAAATGGGCAGTGGCCCAAGCTCCTGCATTATATAAAAATCATGTAGGATGGGATGAGGATTCTCCTCACCATAAAATCCAGTTAAAAAAATCAACCTACTGCACAAAGGCAGTATCCTGTTAAGCAAGAAGCTAAAAAACAAGTCAGGGAGATCTTAGATCAACTGAAGTACCAAGGGGTGATTGAAACATGCACCTCACAAATGAACAATCCTTTGTTTCCTGTATCCAAACGAGACAATTCATATTGTCTAGTATTGGATTACAGACACTTAAACCCCTGTTGCAAAACATTTGCAGTACAAAATTCACACAGTGCAGCACTGATGAATAACATTGTGCGCAAAAAATATAAAACGACATTAGATATTTCAAATGGTTTCTTCTGTCAAAACATTGCTCCAGAAAGCAGGTATTTGACCGCTTTCTCCAGTATGGGGGCCCAAAAGCAATTTTGTCGTCTCCCACAGGGATTCAAGAATAGCCCAGGATTATTTTCAGCCAGAGTAACAGAATTACTACAAATGTATGATGATGAGGCATTATCTTATGTCGACGATATCTATCTAACAGACGATGACCTGGAGACACACTTGAAAAAAGTGAACACCATAATACTTGGGTTCGCATCTGAAGGGTACAAATTTAACTTTAAAAAGTCACGAATTGCCCACCTCACTGTCCTATTTTTAGGATATGAGTTATCAAGTGAAGGCAAAAGCCTAGCAGACAACTTCTTAGAGAAGTGTGCAGTACTCCAAGCTCCAAAAACGCTGAAAAACTTACAATCAATTCTAGGTTACCTGAATTTCGGAAGAACTTACATTCTAAATTATGCAGAGAGTGTTAAACCGCTCTACGAACTAATAAAACCTGATTTCAAAGCAATTAATTGGACTCAGAAACACACAGAAATTTTACGATCATTACAAACAGACATGTTAACTAAAACAAAACTGCAAACACGCGCGAACGAACGGAACCTTGTAATCCGAGTCATCCCAGGAAGTTAGGAATCATGATGTCCAATGGAATCCACATGGAAACAATGCACTGGTAGTTGCTTTCCGTGCTGATTCCAAATGGAATTGCTGAATTGCAAAAAGTTTTAAATCTGCACCCGCAAGTAGAGGTAAATCTACTGCTACTGCTCTTTAGTGAATAGGAAATATTTCAGTATCTTTCAGACGGTTGCCTGTAGTGTTCTAAAAGTATTTGAGCCTTTTTGACATAGTAGATAGGTGCCCTCGCATGTCTTCTCCGCGGCCTTCGACACTGTCTGCCACCGCACCCTAGTGCAGCGCCTCAGCAACGTCGGAATCCAGGAGAGGGCACTGGAGTGGATCATCTCCTTCCTCGACGGAAGAACACAGAGAGTCCGACTACCACCGTACAAGTCAGAGGCCACCGAAGTCATCTGCGGCGTCCCTCAAGGATCCTCGCTGAGCCCCACCCTCTTCAACGTCTACATGACCCCCCTCGCGGCCATCGCACGCCAGCACAACTTCAACATCATCTCCTACGCTGACGACACCCAGCTGATCCTCTCCCTGACCAACGACCCCGCCGCCGCCAGAGCCAACCTTCACGAAGGGATGAAACACGGAACCGAGTGGATGACGACCAGCCGCCTGAAACTGAACTCAGACAAGACGGAGGTCCTCATCCTGGGCTCCTCGCCCTCCGCCTGGGACGACTCCTGGTGGCCCCCCGCCCTGGGCACCGCACCCAAACCGACAGACCACGCACGGAACCTGGGCGTCATCCTGGACTCCTCTCTCTCCATGACCAGACAAGTCAACGCCGTCTCCTCGTCGTGCTTCAACATCCTGCGCATGTTACGGAAGATCTTCCAGTGGATCCCCACCAAGACCAGGAAGACGGTCACCCAGGCCCTCGTCACCAGCCGAGTGGACTACAGCAACGCCCTCTACGCCGGAACCACCGCCAAGCTCCAGAAGAGACTCCAGCGGATCCAGAACACCTCAGCCAGACTCATCCTCGACATCCCACGACACAGCCACATTTCCGGACATCTGAGAGACCTGCACTGGCTCCCCGTCAACAAAAGAATCACCTTCCGTCTCCTCACCCACGCACACAAAGCCCTACACGATCAAGGCCCGAGCTACCTCAACAACGGCATCAACTTCTACGCTCCCAAACGCCATCTCCGATCAGCCAGTCACGCCCTCGCCGCCGTCCCCCACATCCGAAGAACGACAACAGGAGGAAGGTCCTTCTCCTACCTGGCCGCCAAGACCTGGAACTCCCTCCCGACCGACCTGCCCCTGACCCAAGACCACCTCTCCTTCAGGAAGAAGCTCAAGACCTGGCTGTTCGAGCAGTAGCAGCACCCCCTCCGTCCCCCCCAAGCGCCTTGAGACCCTCCGGGTAAGTAGTGCGCTCTATAAATGTCTTGATTGATTTTAATTTTGCATCAACCTCATGTTTAAGTACAATATGTTTTCTGATATTTTCTCTTGCAATCCTTCTGGAGATCTTTTAATTGGGAATGGTGTGCATGTAGACTGAGTTTTAGATTATGTGAGCCCATATTCATTTATACTGCAAATGATTCTCACGTTCTCCGCTCATGAGGTTTTATCATTTCTGCACGAAGAGATAATGTGTGAGCATGATATTTATGGAACTTTGTGCCTATAGCCTAGAACATAGTTTTGTTGCAGTTCAAAGGACAGTGCCCAAAGGGGCATAGTATGGGGATAGTTTGTGATGACAGCTGCAGGCAGGAAGCATGTCCTGTGCATACTCCTGCTACCTAGTCTTCCACTCAAGCGACGTAAGAAGCCTACACCATCCTTTATTTGCTGGTTGAATGTCTGTAAAATACTCTATTTTTTTAAAAAGAATCAAAATAAGTTTTATGTGGAGAATATCATAAAAGAAAGTCAAAACGATAACTTTTAAGTTTATCTGTATGAACATAAGTTCGGTGAGGTAGCTCGTTGGGCAAATGTGGGAGGGAATTGTGGCCAAACGGCTAGGGCGGTCGACCTCGGAGCTGGGGAACCGGGTTAGAGTCTCGGCAAATCACTTAATATCCCCATGCCTAACAAAAATGAATGTGTCCATCTGTAACGTAACTGGTGCTCATGTAAAGTCCTCTGATACCTTCTGGTCTAGTTTGTGCTATATAAAACTTCCCCCCCCCCCAAAACAAAATGTGGAAGGAGCTGAGATAAAAGTTGACAGTTCTAACACAGGAGGTGCATTCAGCTATTTACCTATTATCTTCCCTAACAAGATACCCAGAAAAACAATACTCATAAGAACACCAATCCTGATAATGTGAGGAAAAATGTTTGATATTTTAGTGTGCCTTTTCCATATTCTCAGCAACATTGTAAGCTCCCATTAGAAATCTGCCCAAGCTTTATTGGTATGTATAGCAATCATGTGTCAGTTCTCAAGACTCAAGACTACTTCATCGACCACCCACAAGACACCTCAACCAGTCCCCCGCTTCCTCAAGACACCAGCCAGCCCACCTTCTCCAACTGGACACCAATCACAACCACGGACAACGCCGCAGCAATGAAAGGCATCCACACAGGGGACCCCACCGACTCCTGGCCCCGCACATTACCACAGAGCAGCCGACACCATTGCGCCCCAACTGCACCACACCATCAACACCACCTTCACAACAGGCACATTCCCAGATGACTGGAAGTGCACCGAAGTCAGGCCCCTGCTCAAGAAGCCTACAGCCGACCCCACCAACCCCAAAAGCTACCGGCCCATCTCACTTCTACCCTTCGCAGCCAAGGTGGCAGAGAAAACAGTCAATAGGGAGCTGACACAATTCATCGAAGAGCACTCCATCCTCGACCCGTCTCAATCCGGTTTCCGAGCCAACCATAGCACCGAGACCACCCTACTCGCCGCCCCAGACTACATCCGCACCCTCTTGGACCAGGGCCACTCCGCGGCCCTCATCCTCCTCAACCTGTCTGCAGCCTTCAACGCTGTCTCCCCAGTGTCATAACGAAACTTGAGGGGGCCCCCCTGCAAAGTATGTGGAGGGGCCCCCTCCACACTTAATCGGGAGCTCTTCAGACAGACTACTGTGCTGAGGGGGGCCCCCTGGAGTTTGGGGGTCTGTGTTCCACCAGTGCAAACATACCCAGAGCCCAACAAACACTATCACACAATGACTAAACCCACTATCAATCACCCAAAATTAAGATACTTTACCAGCTACCCAGAGAGCAACAAACAATATCACACATTGAGTAAACCCACCATCAAACACCCAAAGGTAATATATGCTACCAGCTACCCAGAGACCAACAAACACTGTCACAGTAATATATGCTACCAGCTACCCAGAAACCGACAAACACTATACCACAATGACTACCCCCACCATCAAACACCCAAAGTTAACATATGCTACCAGATACCAACAAACACTATCACACAATGACTAAGCCCACGATCAAATACCCAAAAGGTATAGACGCTGCCAGCTACCCAGAGACCAACAAACACTATCAAACAATGACTAAACCCACCATCAAACACCCAAAGGTAATATATGCTACCAGCTACCCAGAGACCACCAAACACTGTCACACAATTATTAAACCGACCATCAAACACACCCTGAGACCAACAAACACAATCACAGTAATAGATGCTACCAGCTACCCAGAGATCAACAAACACTATCCCACAATGGCTAAACCCACCATCAAACACCCAAAGGTAATATACGCTACCAGCGACTCAGAGACCAACAAACACTATTACACAATGACTATACCCACCATCAAACACCCGAAGTTAACATATGCTACCAGATACCCAGAGAGCAACAAACATTATCACACAATGACTAAACCTACCATCAAACACCTCCAGAGACTAACAAACACTATCATACAATGACTAAGCCCACAATCAAACATCCAAAGGTAATATACGCTACCAGCTACCCAGAGACCAACAAACACTATCACACAATGACTAAGCCCCCGATCAAATACCCAAAGGTATACACGCTACCAGCTACCCAGAGACCAACAAACACTATCACACAATGACTAAACCCACCATCAAACACCCAGAGGTAATATACGCTACCAGCGGCTTAGAGACCAACAAACACTATCACAGAATGACTAAATCCACCCTCAAACACCAAAAGTTAACATACGCTACCATCTACCCAGAGACCAATAAACACTAAAGCACAATGACCCTACCATCTACCCAGAGACCAATAAACACTACAGCACAATGACATCAAGAGTTTAGCCATTGATATTAGAAATCAGCAGCAATGTCAGACATCCAAATTGCAACGTGTTCTACAAGGCACTGAGTCAATAATACACACTGTCATACACCTAGACATGACAGAGACTATCAAACACAAACAGGCCAACTCAACGCCTACCACCAGATGCCTAGACACCAGTGGATACTATCAGAAAATGGGAGACTAAGACACACACTGTAGAGTAAAAACAGATCAACAAGCAGATCAACAAACAGTATTAGACAATGCAAAGAATAACAGACATATTTAGAGACAAAGATCAAATTAGACACAGACCACTAGAAATTATCAGACAGTCGGAGGTTAACAATCAGCAAAAAGTCAAAAGAGAAGCATTGAGGCACCCTTGGCATCAACCAAACACACAGACTAAAAAAACACAGCACTCAGGCAGCAAGGACCTCGCAGACACAATCAAGTTCAAAGAGACCCAAACACACCATCAGGCACTCTGAAAACAAGGCACACTTTCAGTTACCCAGAGACGAATCAACACTAACAAACACCCATTGGAAAACAGACACTGTCAGAAACCCAGAGACGAACCAACACTGTCAACTAACCATAGACAAAGCGACACTGGCAGACACCCAGAGATGAACCAACACTGTCAACTAACCATAGACAAACAGACACTGTAAATTACTCAGCGATAAACCATCACTATCTAATACACATAGACAAACAGACACCGTCAGACACAAAGATGAACCGTCACTATCAAATTCACATAGAAAGACACTGTGAGACACCCAGAGATAAACAGTCAATATCAAATCGTCATAGACAAACAAACACTGTCAGACACCCAGAGATGAACCGTCACTACCAAATACCCATAGACAGACACGGTCAGACACCCAGAGATGGTCTGTTACCATCAACTACCCATAAACAAACAAGACACTGTCAGGCATTCACTCAAAGATAAACTGTCAGTACCAAATAACCATAGACAGACACGGTCAGACACCGAGAGATGGTCTGTTACTATCAACTACCAGTAAACAAAGAGACGTTGTCAGACACCCAGAGATGAACCAACACTATCAAAAGTCCCAAATATCGTGCAGAGGAGGGCTGATGCTTCGAGGATAGTGGATTAAAAGGGAAAGGGTGGATGGCGGTGTGTAGAGTGGTTGGTAGACCAGAGGATTCACATAAGTGCCTGTAACTCCTTCGGTGCAGAGAGGAGGGTGCCTTCAAGGGCCCCATTCAGCGCAAAGCCGATGTGTGTTTGTGAGACATTGGTGACTCGAGTCCCTTATCACATTCAGGAGGGGGGGGCGTCATTCTGCATAGTGCCCCTGGGGCAGAGGAAGGTGGTGAAGAGAAGCTGAGGGTAGGTGTTAGGTGTTGAGGTTCAGACTTCAGGGGCTGGAACCAGGGCTCTGTGAAGGAGAAACTGTGAAAAGGACCAACAGAGGCCCTTGGCTGCTTGTCTGCAGCAGCCGGGGGGGGGCTTTAGGAACGGCAGGTTGTCTGGTGTCTTTTGCTTCTTCTGACCAGCTGTGTATAATTACTTAAACCCTGTTTACTTTTTATGACTCTAAGGGAAGGCATTGTGTGACTTGACGCCAGTGACGCTCTTGCTAGTGCACAGCAGGAGAGGATGAAGGGCGAGGTGGCAGTCAGTCCGTGTTTTGCAGCACACACGTGTATGGATACATCTGCTTCAGTTACACACTAACAGTGCAAAACAGCAACTTTGAAAGAAGTAGTGTGAGGGAGAGGAGGTGGAAGAGTGAGGTGGAGGAAGGGGCGGGCAGAGAATGAAGTTTGGGTTGGGGAGAGCAGAGGATGAAGAGTGAGTGACCCGGGGACAGAGAGAGAGGGAAAGGGGTTCCTCACAGCTCACTCACCATCTCCTCTGGTGCCTTGAGGCCCAGGAGTGAGGGCAGGGTATCCCTTGCAGCTCACTCGCCTTCTCTGGGGCTCGGCTCGGTAGCTGGTGATGTCCGCAGAGTGAGACCCTCAGAGGCCTGCACAGAGCCTCCCTCGGCTCTGAGGGTCCGGACGGTGAAAGTCCAATCCGGTGAGTACAGCTAACAGTTCACATCCGTGCGCTGTTGCGCACCATTTAAATCATGATGAAGTGAGGGGGCCCCTGGAGCAATGAGGGGGCTGCGGGGGCCTGTGTAACGTCCCTGCATCCCCCATCACACAATAATCACCAGACTACATGACGCTGGCATACAAGGAACTGCCCTAGACTGGATCCGCTCGTTCCTCATCGGAAGAAGCCAAAGGATCAGACTACCGCCCTTCCTCTCCGCCCCCACGGACATCACCTGCAGAGTCCCTCAGGGGTCGTCTCTGAGCCCGACCCTCTTTACCATCTACATAGCCCCCCTTGCAGCCATCGTCCGACAACACGGCCTTAACATCGTATCCTGCGCCGACGACACCCAACTCATCCTCCTTCACCAAAGACCCCACCACCGCACAACTCACCTTTCAGACAAGTGGCAGGCTGGATGACCAACAGCTGCCTAAAACTCAACGCCGAGAAGACATAAGTCCTTGTCCTGGGAGCCACCCCTTCAGCATGGGACAATACCTGGTGGCCCAACGCCCTCGGAACCCCACCTACCACCTCAGACCACACCAAGAACTTCGGCATTGTACTCGATTCTTCACTCACTATGAACTGACAAGTCAACGCCGTTACCTCCAGCTGCTTCAACACCCTCTGCATCCTCCGAAAGACCTTCAAATGGACCCCCTCCCCCCCCCGAATCAAGAAAAACAGTCACCCACGCACTCATTACCAGAAGACTTGACTATGACAACGCACTCTACGCCGGCATCAAAAAATCCCTACTCCACAAATTGCAAACAATACAGAACACCGCGGCTAGACTCATCCTCGGCATACACCAGCACAAACAAATCAGCCAACACCTGCGGCGACTCCACTGGCTCCCCATGGAAAAACTAGTCACATTTAAAATCCTCACTCACGTCTACAAATGCCTGCACAACAACGGACCCAAATACCTCAACCACAGAATAAACTTGCACGTACCCAAAGGAAACCTGTGATCATCCAAATTCGCACTAGCGGAAACCGCACGCATCTACAGAGCCAGAGCAGGCAGAAAATCGTTCTCCCACATCGCAGCCAAGACCTGGTTAACTGAAGCACTATGAACTGAATGAAGCAAGGATATTCAACACACCTAGCAAAGCAGTCAATTTGCCATTGGAGCACTTCCATTCAACATCCGAAAAGGCAACTAGTCTGTTTACTTTCTTGTGATATTGGCCACTCTAAAGCCTTGTCTCCTCTTACAGAAGCCCTGACCTTTTTTGAAGTTTCTTATCAGTTATGTAGTACCCAGCACTTCCATGTTATGGGGATGCTTCCCATATGCTAAAACTAAGTGCTTTTCAAGCTCATTTCCATTTTCCGGGACATGAAGTTCCACTGCCTCACTCCACTAAAGGGAACACATGCTGTCTCTGGGCTACACAGTACCCCTGCCAAGGCTCCATCTTGGTGCAATACCAACCTCACGGATATTCAGGCCTACTGACTACTACAGTTCCAGTCTCAGTAACTGTCTAGCCTCATCTTTAGTAGAGATGCAGCCTCAGGGATGTGTAAGCCCCTGCCAAGCCAGCTGAGAGCACAGTTGCATTCTCATTTACATGCAGGTTTCCTTTATGGATCACAGAGAAGTGATGTAATACGAACCTCGGGGGTCTGTAGCGATCGATATATGAACAAGTTGTAATGGAAAGAAGAGGACAAAGATACATCCAGGATGAAGGTGTCAGGCTCAGCTTTATGGTTAAAGGCCAGGAAGAGAACAGAGGAGATCTCTGCAGCTTGCTTTGTGTACTCTACACCCTATGGCTTTGATACAGAGCCTGGTCTACTCAACCTTTCTTCTCACAAGGTTGTTAATGTAATTTATTTATTTATTTATATAGCGCCTGAATCGACCCCCAAGTGGGTATCTCTGCGCTTCGGAAAGGCTGCAAAAAAAATAAAACTAATGAACGGGATCAGAGTCAGAAACAGAATAGGATGGTCTTAAGGTGCTTTCTGAATTGGAGATGGTCAGAGCATTGTCTCAAGTGAAAAGGGAGCTGATTCCAGTAGAGAGGGCCAAGGTGGGAGAATGCCTTTCCACCCAGCCTGGCTTTCCTGACTCGTGGGACCTCAAGAAGGGATTTGGTTGCTGGCCGAAGGGTCCTGGATGGAGCATACAGCATGAATTTCTCAGCAAGATAAGCGGGGCTGAGGTTGTATAAGGCTTTATGAACGGTACAACAGACTTTAAACGTAACCTGCTTGCGTGCTGGGAGCCAATGGAGCTGACGGAGGAGAGGGAGGGAGACGGTCTTGCGGGGGGCGTTCAGGACCAGTCGCGCCACGGTATTCTGGAACACCTGAAACATACAGAGCGAGGACTCATTGGCAGAGACCAAGAGGCCATTGCAGTAGTCCAGACGACTCAATATGAGTGCCTTCGTCAAGGTTTTCCAACTTGAATCAGGAAGCAGGGGAAAAACTCGGCGTAATAGGCCCAGTGTATGAAAACAGGAGCCCGCCGTCTGAGCAGCGTGCTCCTTCAAGGTGAGAGCCTGGTCCAGGCGATGCCTAGGTTCTTAACAAGGGACTTGGGGGTGGGGGGAGCACCAAGGTCCACCAGCCACCATTGCGGAGTCCACAGCATGGGGGCCTCTCCGGAAAGCATGATCTCTGTCTTCTCGATATTGAATTGGAGAAAATTACATCTCATCCAATTGGAAAGAGCCCTCATACAAGAGGAGAAGGCCGACTGAACAGACAGGGTGAATTTGCTAAAAGGAAATAGTAGCTGCGTATCGTCGGCGTATGAAATGGGAATGAACCCATGGGTCCTGAGGAGTTTGGCCAAGGGAGCAACATAGATATTAAACAGGGTGGGGCTCAAGCAGGAGCCCTAAGGTACTCCCTTGGTCAGTTTATAGGCTCCCAGCGGTATGGGCCGAGATTGATGGTCTGGGAACGGGAGGATAGAAAGCTTGTCATCCACTGAAGGGCAGTGTCTCCGAGTCCAATCTCCTCCAGTCTCCTGAGCAACATCTGATGAGAGACTGTGTCGAACGCGGCAGAAAGGTCCAACAGCACCAGAATTGTAGATTTACCCGGGTCTAAGGGCATCCTGATGTTATCCGTGACCGCTAGCAGGGCCAATACTGTGCTGTATTTGGGCCTAAAGCCTGCCTGGGAAGTATCTAGACTGCCAGTAAGTTCAACATGGTCAGACAGATGTTTGTTGATATGCTTTTCTAGTAACTTGCTCATGAGAGGGAGTAACAAGATGGGATGGGATGGAGATTGGAGAGATCAGCCAGGGGAACTTTGGTGTTCTTTCGGACAGGCATAACCTGCGCTGCCTTCCATTCTAAAGGAAGACGACCCTCCCTCATGGAGAGATTGAGAAGACACTCTATAGATGAAGACAATGGACAGGACAAGGAGGCTGTGATTGTGGCTGGGATAATATCTAGGGGTGAGCCAGATTTTACTGTACAAAGTAATGCTTCTACATTTTCTGAGGTCAGAAGGGGGAATCTCTCTAGCAGCTGGGGGTTTGCCTGTTCTGGTGGGTCGGGTGGCATGGCATGCGGGGGCTGACTCCCTGATGAGACAATCTTGTCATAGATAAGCTCTATTTTCTGTGAAAAATTATGTGCCATGTCATTGCAGAGAGATTGTGAGGGGGCCTCTAGATTATCACAGGCCTTGGGATTGGTGAAGGACTGAAGGATTTGGTAGAGGGTTTTGGGAACATTTCCGGCCTGGGCTAGCTGAGATGCAATCTGGGCTTTCCGTGCGGCCTTTATGTTTTTGTGGTAGCTAGAGAGAGTGATCTTAAATCTGTCTTTTTCCCTCTCATCATGGGTGATGTGGAGAAGTGTGGCTCAATAGTTAGAGCGGCAGACCCTGATGCAGAGGTCTAGCCCGGGACCAGGGTTCAATTCCCCGCCTCGGCGGGTCTTGGGCTCAAAAATTCCACGGACCTGATCATTCTCGCCTCGGTGCCTATTCCAATCATGGAGTCCCACTCTGCAACTCTGGGCAATAGCTTGCTTAATCTCCACAACGGCCCCCACAACGCTAAGGATGCCTGGCATCCACCTTGGGGGTGCCCAGGAGTGGACGCCTCACAGGGAAAGCCAGGATGGGTTCCACAGCGGTATTCGTACAAGCGCCTTGAGACCCTTGCCTTGAGACCCTTGCGGGTGAGTAGTGCGCTATACAAGTATCAATTTTACTACGCCATCACCTTTCTTGTTTTTTGCATTGCCGTTCTTGAGCCAAAAGCTCAGGGGAAAACCAAGATGTCTGGGGATGCTTAGAAGAGTTAGGGAATGATTTTAGCGGTGCAAGCTGGTCAATGGCGCAGGTGACAGCAGAATTGTATTTAGATAGAGCATCCTCTATGTTGTCTGGTTCAATGTCCCACGGTGCCAAGAAGGCGGCTTGGAAACGCTCCGGAGAGATTTTCCGGTGCTAGTTTGGTTGAGAATAGTAACTACTCTTCAACCACAATGACATCGCTCAGTTTGCTTTGCCTGCTGTCTCCCTGTGAATTTGTTGTCTTGATGCGCTGAGGCGGGAGAGAGGTCTTCGCTTACCAGGCCATCATGATATCCACCACCCTCATGCCAGCCAATCAAAACAAATCTCCCACCCAATGAAATACCCCACACAGCCCATGCTGCTGCCTTTCCCGGATTTGCCCTACCCTTTTGCAGCCCTTTGCCCATCTGAATTAAGCCCACGCATGCCTGGTGAGAGTCCTTTCCTCTTCTACCCCATGCCTCATATGCCCTTGGTGCAGTTCTCTGCACACACCTCTTGACCCAGCCCTCTCCCCATCTGTCTGTGCCTCATGTACCCCCTGTATTTATTAACACAACTTCAATCTCCACCTCAAACCTGAGGGAAAGAAACTGTGGTCCCATGATATGTATTTACATCGTCCAGCAGCCATAAATAGAGAGAGGAAGATGTAAAGCGAAATTGCGGTTTAAAATAATCTTCTTTCTGCTCACATATTCCTCACTGTGGCTGCTTTTCTAGCCGAGATGTCGCTGTTCACACTTACTTACGGATATGGAATGAGTATGAGATAAAAAATGCAAAAGTGTATGAATTTTTCTCTCATGTTCTCCCCATGTTCTCCCCATGAGAGACTTAAAATTACGGTGATTGTGGCAATTCACCCCTTGTTTCCATCATACTAGATCTGGGTGGAATAGTGAAATGTTTTGTAGCGGTGTTGCTTACAATACAACAATATTTGGCAGACATCCTCTGGAACTGCAATGAGAAATGTTGAAAATATTGGGACTGGGAACCTAGAGTGTTGTGAACACTTTATGTAATAGGAGTCGACAGTATACTTCAGAGTGCTTGGTTTTGCTCTGTGGTGTGGTGTGTTTGGGAGTGGTCTGAGGTAGGAATAAGGCGCAAAGACAACAGTGCGTGGGTATCCACCTAGAATCTTGAAGGTGCTTCTAGGAAGGATCGGTGTACCTAGGTCAGTGTGTGCAAGTCTCACTATTGGCATAACACTGGGTGATTCAGTCCATTGCTTGCGATGCACTGCCAGAGCCTTAGCAGGGGTGCTACCAAGCATGATGAAGGTGCATAGGCAGAGCGGTGTGTGGGTCTGGTGTTGGGGAACAGCAGTAGTGAGTCAGGATTGTCAGCCAGGTAGTGTTTGGGAGCCAGTTGAAGCTGGGTTCTTGCCATTCCTTTTGTATATGACATTGCCATCCCATTCCCCTGTGGTCTTATTTTAGATACTGGGTCAGCCCCACTACCATTAGTCAGACTTTTCGTTTCCATCAGGACGAATGTGACATGGACTCATATTGCGCTACCATTGACTGCTTGCTCCCTTTACCCCGGGACCAGTGCTTGATTTCCTCTTCACGGCCCGCCCCACAGTGACTTCTGTTTCGCCCCTGTTAGGGGCATCATGATTCTGGCATTGGAATGTGTATATACCCGGGGCATTGTAATACAGGAGTGGGAATGTCTGCTTCACTGAAACATTGTGGAGATTGGTAAGCTAGCACATTAGGCTATGCTCTGGTATATCCGATCAACACTGCTGGCTGGTAAACATATTATTCATCATATGGAGTCTGGAGTAGCATGCTACTCGCCAAAAAAGTGCTTCAACACCCCACCAGAGGTAACAAGCACTATATAAATGCAAACCTTTTTCCTCTTCTACCCTTCTCAATCCAAATAACTGACTAATATCCACCACTCAAATTACTTTCATATTTCACTATACTAATTCACCACTAATCCTTTATGGGTTCCGGAGTAGTGTGCTACTCGCCAAAATTACTTTCATATTTCACTTTACTATTTCAACACTAATCCTTTATGGGTTCCGGAGTAACGTGCCACTCGCCAAAAAAGCGCTTCGCCGCCTCGTCAGGGTTAGTAAGCGCTATATAAATATAAATACAATACATCGGGTAGTGCCAAGTAATACTTCAGCAGCACTATGCTATTGTTTGAATATTTATGCATCACTCTTGTGGATGAAGAGAGAGATCTGCTTTGTGATGTTTGAGGCACTTGCTGCAAATATTTCTAGTTCACTGAGATACAGGAACCCATGGAATGAAGTATTTTCTAACGCAGGCGGAGGGCAAGGCAGTCCAGCTCAGTAGACTTGTAGCAGCGCAGGCTACAGCACAATGCCTCGCATTATAGCCGCCCATTCTACATCGCTTGTGTGAGGATAGCTTGCACTGCTACTACCTTTGCTGTGTCTGTTCTGTGATCATGATAGAAACCTACCATTAAAGAGCCCATACTGTTACTGATGAGTGCTGCGGGAAGCTTCCAGCTGTATTTGTGCATAGACATTTGGGGCTATGTCTGGCCACGAAGTTTTCATTGGACATAGGCTGACTGCATATGATGTCTGCCCCTGGGAATGTTATTTCTTCATCTCTAACATATCATAGTAGCAGTCTTAATTAGTTTAGGCTTGATGGCTATAATAGAGATAACTTTTTTTAGCAACGTTTTCGTTATGTGATTAATATTAAATGTATTGTTTAACTGTGCACAGATTTTGCTTTCTATTCAGTGATATCACGCCCTATGATGTCATCGGAGTCAAGTCACAAACATCATTTTCTGTAATGGACCAGGCATGATGTTGTGTGATGTCACTTCCTGTGATGTCATAATGGGCCAAAGGGCATGTGAGGTAACTTTCGTTACCCCTAACATTTTGGTGAATTGACGTCCATGGTGTAGGGTGAATGGTGTGCTTAGGCGAGTGAGGTTTGAATGGTGTGCCTGGGTGAGTGAAAGGTGATTGGTGTGCCTGGGTGAGTACAGGGTGAATGGTGTGCTTTGTGAGGGCAGGGTGAATGGTGTGCCTGGGTGAGTAAATGGTAAATGATGTGCCAGTGTGACTAGTGTGTTTTTGTCAGTGCAGAGGGAGTGGTGTGCCTGGGTGAGTGCAGGGTGAATGGTGTGCCTGTGTCAGTGACGAGGGAGTGGTGTGCCTGGGTGAGTGCAGGGTGAATGGTGTGCCTTGGTCAGTGAAGAGGGAGTGGTGTGCCTGGGTAAGTGCGGGGTGAATGGTGTGCTTTGTGAGGGCAAGGTGAATGGTGTGCCTGGGTGAGTGAAGGGTGGTGTGCTTTGATGAGTAAATGGTAAATGGTGTGCCAGGGTGACTAGTGTGTTTTTGTCAGTGCAGAGGGAGTGGTGCGCCTGGGTGAGTGAGGGGTAAATGGTGTGCATGTGTCAGTGATGAGGGAGTGGTGTGCCTGGGTAAGTGCAGGGTGAATGGTGTGCTTTGTGAGGGCAGGGTGAATGGTGTGCCTTTATTGCAGGGTGAATGGTGTGCCTGGGTGAGTGAAGGGTGGTGTGCTTTGGGGAGTAAATGGTGTGCCAGGGTGACTAGTGTGTTTTTGTCAGTGCAGAGGGAGTGGTGTGCCTGGGTGAGTGCAGGGTGAATGGTGTGCTTTGTGAGGGCAGGGTGAATGGTGTGTCTGGGTGAGTAAAGGGTGGTGTGCTTTGTTGAGTAAATGGTAAATGGTGTGCCAGGGTGACTAGTGTGCCTTTGTCAGTGCAGAGGGAGTGGTGTGCCTGGTTGAGTGCAGGGTGAATGGTGTGCCTTTGTCAGTGCAGAGGGAGTGGTGTGCCTGGGTTAGTGCAGGGTGAATGGTGTGCCTGAGTGAGTTCAGGGTGAATGTGAGAGTCCCTTGTGGTGGATTAAAGAGGCCTGGGGGAAATGAGGACTACGCAGTCTTGGTTGGTAATCGGTGACCTAAGCAAGGGCTTCTAAACAATACTTTGGGCCCCAGCACTTATTCTTTTACAAATTAAGCACTGGTATGTCATAGCTGGTTTTGCACACAAAAAAACACAATTAAAATACCACAACCACATTTTTTTAAAAGTTTTTTTTTTATTATAAAGAACTCTGATTTTGAACTCTCTAGAAGCTGGGCTAGAAGTCTGAGGCTTACATTTTCAATCGAAGGGGGTGTAAAATTAGAATTGATAAACATACGCCTAATAAATGTATTCTTCAACAAATACAATATTACTCTGTATGTCAGTTACACCAAATCCAAGAGATAATTCACAACTTTAATAAACATACGTCCAGATGAAGGTTCAATGTCCACCAAAAACATGATTCTGTATACAGGTTGCACCCTATCCTGGAAGGAATTCATCAGTTCGATGTCTCAATGTACAGGGTGCAGACCACTCTGTAGAGCTGGAAGCATACGAGGTGGGAATTCCCTAAGACACGTCCCTTTAGGGATCAGTTCACGGACTACGAAATTCTGCTGAACCTCGATCTCTGGGGGATAGTGCTGGGCAGACAGTGGCGAGGCTCAGTGCAACTTGCACAGACAATCTGACATGTTGGATGTGTGATGGCCCGCTCCTTGATCACCCCAAAATGGGAGATCAATATAAATTAGAAGGTGCTCAGAGTGGGAAAATAACATGAAAAGGACAATGCTACATGATAAACTTTATTACGCTAAAAGAGGTCAACAGGTGAAATTCGAGAGAACGTAAGGCCAATTCTTAGATTAGTAAACACTTAGTTGACAAAGATCGCCCAGAAGATTTTGTGGTGTAACTAATGATAGCAATTATAGGTGAATGTTGTAGTAACATTTGCATTCCGAATACAGGATGGTTCTTCCACAGGGGGCATTTTTGCTAAAAGGAGGAACGAGACAGCTCAAACACCCTAAGGGTGAAGTGCTACAAACACCAGGGAGCTGCTCCTTTTCACAGAGCACCCACGTCACCGACATGCTAAGTCTGTCTGCACATTCCTTAAATGTTCTGGGCATTCTTTGCAAGATGTCACTCTGTAATGCATGCACTGGCAGAATAGTGATAACTCTCTGCACTTTTAAAACACAATTACTACTGATGTCCGGAGCATCTGCCTCTAAACATGTATGAATCAATCTATACACTCACTCATTAATCCATTTATGAATTTACCAGTTCATCCATCGATGCGCTCACTTATTCCACCATTCCTTCATCTATAAGCTACCCCTAAATCGATCCATTTACTTAGATACATGTTCATCCACATGCTCATTCATCCATCCAACCATTGACTTATGATCACATTCATCCATCCAAGCAAACAAACTTGCCAATATTTGAAACATTTCTAAAACAGCCAGACCTAGTGGCTTTGCCAATGATTGTTTTCTATTCTTTTATTGTACAGCTGTGCCTGGGTCTCGCTTGTCATATAAAACGATTAAATAACTCAATAAGCTAGTATTCCCAAGCAATAATCCAAGCGTACAATTTCCTGATTACTCACCTCTTTGTAACCACTTGGCAGTTTCCTAAAAGTGTCCCTGCATGTCTGTTAGTATTCTTTTATTTCCTCTACAAAAAGGTTTATGCACGCCTTGTAAGTTTCCACGGCATGTTCTCTTGCTACGAGTGTCAAGGATGCTGGCAATTGTAGCTTAAAGAGTAACTCTTAATCACTAGAGTGTATGCGATCTGTATTTTATTAAAGATTTGGCTGGACTGCAAATAGCATTTCTTTCTCAACAGTATAGACACAAACAGTTTGCTCAGCATTTTCAAATTGGATTTCAACTTGTTTTTCTATTATTTTTTTTATTCAGTTGTCAATTTAGTTTCGATCTTAAGTATTTTGTTTGACAGAAGAATAGTTGGTATCATCTATTATTTATTATCCAGTTGATAGTGTAAATCTTTCCGAGTCAAAGAGGAGGACTGGTTCTAACTGCACCTCTTGTTTGACATATTATTGTTTCCTAATATGGATAGGTTTCTCTCAGCACACAGTATCATTCTATCCTTGACCCATGTCAGCAAGTTTTCTTTTTGGGAAAGTATTCTACATTTCAATCCAAGATGGAAGGCTAGAGTTCTGCATTAGGACCTCTGCCTCTTTAATGACACTTGACAGCCTCATCACCCCAAAGATAACCAGAAAAGGGAATAAGATGTCCCTGAAGAACAACCAACAGCCTCTTCCTTCTCTTTAGAGTGCAAACCTACAGAAAGCCAAGTGAACCATACAACCGCCATATTGTGTTTCCCGGATACGGTTATGTTTCCCCCTATGGATATGTTTCCCATTGAAGAAAATATCCTGCAGTGTCCCTAATTCATCAAGAACCTCACATGGTCGGTGAGGCATTTGTAGGTCGCTTGTTGCGGGTTATCAGTGGCTCGGTCACAAACTGGTACTTGGTCAGTCAGATAGCTGAGGTGTTCTGGCAACCCTCCTTCAGGATGGAGCCGGTGCTGGCATCTGTTGCTTTGGGATTTTCCTTCATGGCATTTTTCAGTTTTTTTATATCAACACATCCAATGTCTAGCACATGGTGTTACGTCTCTCTAGCATTTATAGAAAAATAAAATCAGTGCATTTTATGCAATCCTTTCAACAGTATTGTCTATGTAAAATTACCGAGGGCAATATTTGCCAAGATTCTTGACAATCCTTCACTATGTGTTTTTAAATGTGTATCGACAACATGGCTACTACATTAACAATGCATCCACTTAATAACCCCTTGTCACTTTCTGTTCTTGATAAGAGGATGAAAGCGCCGCACAGCAAGGACATTCTAATCCTCTGCAGGGTTCGATTCCCTATGTAAAAACACTGAATCAACCCTTATTTTCAAAACAGATATGACATTTCACAGTAACAGACACTCTATGATGAAAGAACTAAAATTAAAGTAAATTAACTCCTGTACAACCAGTGCTGCAATGGATGTTAGCAACTAAAGCAGAACTGCAATTAATTAAACCCAGACACATGCATGAAGCATGAAGGCTGCAAACAGAATTCGACTGACAGACATGAACTACTAAAAAAAGTGGGTATGTGGTAACTTTACATTTCCTTCTTTATTTAGATGGGTCGTTCTTTCCCATCTAGGCAGGGAGGGTTGGATTTTTATTATCATTAATCAGCAATTCCTGTAATCCGGAATATTGGGAATGGTATTATGCAGTCACAGACATTTACTTAAGCGTTTAAGATGTAGTGGGACTTGAGCTAAACACAATTAATGACTGTTTGCAAAGCTTGTTTAGTTAGACAGAAAATACACTGCATAGAACTCAGATGTAGTCAATCTTCCCAGCTAACCGCATGGCCAGGTAATGACATACACTGCAGACGGCCACCCAATGTTTACGGAATAAAGTAATATCCAGCAGCAAAGACGCATGCACCAGTATACACCGATGGTCCTGTAGAAGAAGTAAGGTGAACGGGCGTAGTACGTAGACTGAATCAACAATAAGATGGGATCCACTGAGCGCAGTTGGGTATGCGGATGCATAAAATCCATCCAGCAAATGCTCTGATGTCCTTCTTTGCGAGTAAAAGGTCACCACGGACGTGACATTCAAAAAGGCATTGGTCCTTGGGTCTCGCTTTATATTAAGGCACACATAGTGATGGTGTGGGTGTCTTACGCAGCCAACTCTTTTGGTAAATACAGACCTAAAATCCAATCAAGGGTCGATACTGCAGCTCCCTTTCAAGCTGTTCAGCGGTCAGAGTTCCTTGGATGGACTCACAGCCTGGATTAAAGACGGAGTACGCACTCTTCTCCCCGGCTTTCTTCTCTCCAGGCCCACGCATTCCTTCATATATCCAATAAAACATGGATAGAACAAAGTAGACCAGGCCAAACTCGAGTTCCACAAACAGGCCCAGAAGAACCAGCCAGAGGAGAAACTTTAGAAAAAGCGTCTTTGTCAGCAGAGAGCCGGCTGGCTTGGACTGCTGAGGGTAAGAGCCATCTTCGAAAGAGCTGCCCGGAAGTAAAGGTGCTATCTAAAACAGAAGAAAAGCCAATTAGCAAAGGGATTACTGGAAATCAGATCAAAGACTTCTTGAAAACACACTGAAAGTCAAGAACAAAAATGCTGTGAAATGTGCAAATATAATCCGGTTACTGTGCCTGTGTATACTTTATATATGATCTTAGAAGTAGGAACAAACAAAGAGAAACAGGGTACACAAAACACAAACTGACCCACGTATATTTAAGTGGGAAAAAACATTCGGTTATCATTATTTGAATCTTTTAAATTAATTAATTAAAAATGAAATTCAAGGGCGAAAGTTTTAAAAGGGAACATGAGCTGAAGGCACAACAAATTATCAGATTGCCACGTTTTTTGATCAGGCAAAAAGGAGCAAACACCAGGGAGCATGAACTTCTCAGTGACAAAAATGTTGAAGAAGCGAATGGAGTATGGGGAAAACCGAATGGGGGGTGGTCATTTGAAGGCGTGAGCAGGCAACTAGTCAGCTTACTAAAATAAGCAATTCACATTCACAAATCCCCAATATACCTGTAGTACTTCTTAAAATCCTTAGGATGGAGGGGCTGAAAGCTTGGACGACATGTAGTGAACATCTCGCCCCCTACAGCAGACACTTCCTGAAGGACTGAGGCTGAGAGGGACATACTGTGCACAAGTGTAAATCCCAACCACAGAGCTAAAGTATACATAACTGAAACCTCAAATCAAACAGTGCTGCAAGGACAGAAAATAGACGTTTTCTCAAAATACTTGGCCAGCTATTTCCTACTTAGCATCTCAAGGTCTGAGGCACTATTGCACTAGTCAAGACTCTCTGTATGCTTGACTTACAAATGGTAGTTTACATGAGCAGGCAATGGGGTGACTCGGGTTCGGGTGCCGGTATAGCATGGCAGAGTAATCACAAACAATATACGACAATGTCCACTCAGTGTTATTTCTTTTCAGAAAGAATATGACTTTATTTAATAACCAGGAAGTAAGGGAAACTAAAAAATAAAATAATAAAACAGAGCAAAGAGATAGGATTCCCAAGTGTTTCAGTGGCAATCAACAAGAAATTGAATTAATAATGTACTAATGTATTGACATACTTCAAGTAGTGTTACCCTACTTCATCAGCAGAATTGAAGTATTATCTGCTTCATTGGGCACACACCCATTATTCAGTACTGTTTCACACAGTTTCAAACAGTGGACTGGTTTTCAGGCAGATTGTAAATTAACACACTCACAAGCTACGGCAGACCTTGGATCGGATCTTATTCTTGAATAAAGTTCACCTCAATTCCGGGGAAAAGGGATCGCAAGAGCTCCAGTTCCTTCCCATTATGGCTGACAGTGCATAGCTGAGGAGTCACCAGGCGCTGCAGGCAGACAGGATAGAAGCCAATTCTCCAGTACATGCAGCCCATACAGCGTGTGCAGTGCCAACAGCCATGCACCAAGCTCCAATGTGCAGTGTGCATTTAAATAAAGTAAATTGGTATGCCTCGTGATGCACTGCAGGACACTTTTCCAAGACGAGGCATGAACGGAAGGATTGAAAGTGAGGAAGAAGCATGCAGTGCGTTGGGTCACTTCTCGGCGTTAGGACCCGTATCTTCATACACCACTGCGATGTATCTCAGATGTGTAGCAGCTGGGCTATAAGACACAAAAAGATAAAAGTGGTTCGATCATCAGGGAGTCCCCCTCCGCCTTCCTCTACCTGCTGTCCCGTAGTTCCCACTAACACACTAGGTACAGGATCATACCATGTCAAGTTTCTAAAAGCAGTCCCTACTCTTGTGAAGGAGATGAGGAGCTTAGGAGTCCACATTCTTTCCTATTCCATTGCTATGATGCTTCTTAGAGGAAGGCAACACACCAATGCTGAACGCCTCTTTAGAGAAGGATACAAAGTGGGCCACAGGACGAATGGTCTCTCATTCCCAAATCTGGGAATGTGGCACATGGGATGAGTTTGTTTTATCTGAAAGATGATAACTGAGGGACTCAGCATAAAAATATTAAATTCCTTAATGCAATGTGTATTAATGAAGATAGCCAATGTTCCACTTCTCAACAGCCTCTTGAGGTTTGTTATTGTTTTCTTCCCCACACTGGAAATGAGAATAAAGGCATTACCTGGATCAAGAATGTGACATCTATAAGACACCTTAGAAATAGTAAATATCCCTTTAAGAGACCATAACCCATAGGCAACTTAACATACCCACTAATTTCATGATCATGCCACAGCACAACATTGTTGTACTATGTGGACTTGGAAGGAGGTACTGGGAAAATAAATTCAAGACAATCAGTAATAGCTATGGGGTGATGACGTTGCTGGCATCGGAATGGTCACCAAGGAAGAACAATTGAAAAGTTTCTGCATCACCGATCAGACTCTCACAGGCTCAAGAATTTGACTTTGACATATAGTGCTCACTTTTTACCACAACCCTACTTTGGAAGCATCCTACCCGCCCACCCCATCTTCACAGTCCTTGATAAGTGGAGGCCTCAACTTTCCCAGGTGAGTGGTACATTACACATTGTATTGTAGTAATTCACTTTTCTGTGTGGTCTCTATATATTTTTCTCTTTTATTTATTGAATGTTTCTGGCAGGTATTATCACTCTGTGTACTGTGACGGACATGTGTCATAATGTGTATGATGTTTCTTTGCAAACATAATTTAAATATTTTTACAACCAACAGATTCATCTAATTTTCTAGTAAGACCATGGAAAGTAGCCGTAGAAAATGCCCCAGGGAATCACGAGGGCAGCAGGGTATATTTGCACCACCTGCATTTATCACTAAAATGTATAGCTGCAGAGAACACTATTTGGTCCTGCTTGGCTGCATCTTTAAACCACAACAGTACACGTGTTAAAAATAAGTATTCAGCCAGGTACAAAAACGTACTCTTATACATTAGGGAAATCTGATGAAAGGGTGCCCTGCAAGTCCACAAGGCTGGGGCTTAATATAAATGTGATAAACTGCTAAGACGTGCTAAAAGGTAAAGGAAAGTATGCCCTCAATGCCAAAAGTGGACTATCACTTCGTAGGCAAAATTACAACAGTCTATGACAAAGCCTAATTGTTAACAAAAGATCACTCTAGCTGGCCAGAAAGTGCCCTTGCTCATGTTTGCGGATGACACCTTGTCAATATCCAAGACGAGACCGGGGTTGCAGTTGGCACTGTCTCCTTTTGAGGTGTTTTGCCGCGAACATGAGCTAGTGGTTAATGTAGGGAAAACTACGTTTATGGTGCTCCATGGGTCCAGTCAAAGAACGAGTTTTTATGGGAGGAGAACTCCTGGAGGTGACCAATGTTTTTACCTATTTAGGGGTCACTTTTGGCGATAAGCTGAGTTGGAAACCTCAAGTTAAGATCTTAGCACTGAAACACGCCCAATTAGCTGCAGCATTGATTAAGGAACATAGGTTATCATTAACTAAGCCCATAGCCCCTGTTGTTAAACTCTATTCAACGAAAATCACTCCTGCCATCCTATACGGTGCTGAAATCTGGGGTTTCTGTAACCTAACCGAATTGTCCACTGCTCAAAACAAATTTATGAGATGGGTTGTGGGATTGCCCCAATCATCCCCTCGCATCCCATTGCTCCTTGACCTAGGTTGTCATACAATTGAGGATGCTGCTCGCTATAGGCCGCTGGCATTCTGGAGGCGTCTCTGGACTACTCCGGAGCTCCACCTTTTTGCTTGGGCGCAGTCTGAAGTAAGGAGATTAGACCGCTCACACAGGATCCCATGGTTGATCGGCATTAAAACCTCACTTATCGATATGGGGATGAGGGATCTTTGGGACAGCCCAGAGACCGCAGAATTTCCCTCAAAAAAATCTTATAGAGCAGCATATTGGGAGTTAATTAAAATTAGGAGATTTTCCTCCCACACCGGCTCATGTCTGTCGAGGGATTTCCTTGAGATAAAAGATGAACCCCTTTTGGAAAGCTATTGGGACCTCATAACGAAGCCCTTAGATCGCAAGCTTTATCATCAGTTCAGGGTAGGGACACTACCCCTTCGTAGGCTAAAAGTAAATGGAACCCGGAATCAGTAATAAGTGTCCATTTTGTCATGATCATATAAAAAATATTGATCGTCTTATATTGGTTCGTCCGGTTTACCAAAAACCTAGAAGCATCTGGTTGAAACCAGTATGCCGGTCCTTGGGAACTAGCTCTGCGATGGTCGCAAAGAGGATACTGAAATTTGGTCTAAACGACATCGCAGCAATAGGAGTAGCTAAGTTCCTGAGTTGGGCTTAGGTATTACGGGAGAAAAATGGAGGGTTGAAATAGCCATGTTAGCTTATTTTTATTTATTTATTTATTTATATTCTTATAGCGCGCATGAATCAGCCCCGAAGGGGTATCTCCGCGCGTAGCTTCTGTGTGATTCGGACAAGCTTTATTGAGGGGAAGACAGAGGGGCAAAGGAGAATGAAAAATTAGTCTTGTGTGAACAGGTATGTTTTTAGTTTTTTTCCTAAAGGAAAAGAGGTTAGAAATTTGTCTCAGCTGAGGTGGAAGGGAATTCCACAGCAAGGGGCCTTTAAGAGAGGGTGCTCGACCACCCTGTCTCGCTCTGGTAACTTTGGGTACATGCAGCAACATAATGTTGCTGGATCGCAGAGCACGTCCGGGAGAGTAGGGAAAGAAAATATCTTTTAGGTATTTGGGACCAGACCCATAGATGCACTTGTGCATAATGCAGCAGAGTTTGAAATGTACTCGTTGTTTCACTGGAAGCCAGTGAAGGTGGGAAAGGAGAGGGCGGGATGGAGTACGGGGGGGGCATTCAGGATGAGTCTTGCCGCGGTGTTCTGCACCACCTGCAGTCTGCGTAGTTGTTCATGATTGGCAGAGATGAGTAGACCATTACAATAGTCTACCCGCCCAAGGACCAGTGCCTGTACCAGCGTTTTCCTGTGGGTGTTTGGCAGGAAAGGGAAGATACGCCGTAGAAGACCAATTGTTCGGAAACACGTTCCCGTAACTTGGCTGACATGATCTTTTAGAATCAGGGTTTGGTCTAGGCGTACTCCCAGGTTTTTGATGGTCTGTTTGGGCGCTGGGACAGGTCCTAGCTCAAGTGGCCACCAATCCGGAGACCAGAGCAGGGTGGCCCCTCCAAACAACATGACTTCCGTTTTAGTCACATTGCATTGGAGGAAGTTCTGGGCCATCCAACCTGCCACAGCTCTCATGCCATTTTGAAAGGATTGCATGACTGCAGGTGTGATAGTTTGGAAGGGAAACAACAGCTGAGTATCGTCAGCGTAAGAGATTGGGGAGAACCCATAAGATCTTATAATCTCCGCCAAAGGGGCCACATATACGTTGAATAACGTGGGGCTCAAGCATGAGCCCTGTGGCACACTTTTGGTAAGCTTCCTGCAGACAGATTTATGGGAGCCTAGTTTGACACCTTGTTGTCTGTCTTCAAGAAAGCTTTCAAGCCACGCAAGGGCGGTCCCTTTTACTCCCACTCCCTTCAGGCGGTCGAGAAGAATTTTATGCGACACCGTGTCGAAGGCAGCGGACAAATCCAATAGCACCAGAATCACTGAGCTCCCCCTGTCAAGTGACATTCTGATGTTATCTGTCACCGACAGGAGGGCTGATTCGGTGCTATGGTTGGGCCTAAAACCAGATTGTGAGTGGTCTAGGCCGCCCGCTGCCTCGATGTAATTAGACAGGTGTGCGTTGACATGTTTCTCGGCCAGCTTGCTGAAATAAGGCAGGAGGGAGATGGGCCGGAGGTTGGAAAGCTCCGTCCACGGGAAAGCCGCGTTCTTGCGGATGGGGTTCACCACCGCTCTTTTCCATTCAGTTGGTACTTTTCCCTCTTTAAGAGACTGGTTAATTACATCCTGAATGTGGGGGGCTAACAGGGTACTGAGGGAGGTTAAGGTTTTAACAGGGATAAGGTCATCCGGCGACCCAGATTTTACTTGGGTCATTAATGTATGCATCTCTTCAGTGTTGATGGGGGGGAATGTAGTCAGCGTGAGGTTGGTGTTTTCGTTAGGAGAGGAGACGGTCAGAGTATCACTATTTGTTTGGGATACTAGAATTTTATCATAGATGGATTCTATTTTATTTTCGAAGTATAAGGAGACTTCTTCACATAGACTTTGTGAAAAGTCATCTGGACTTACACAAGCCATAGGTTTTACAAATGTTTCAAGAATCCTGTACAGTTCTTTAGGAGAGTTGCCGGCTTCTATGAGCTGTTGGGCAATGTTATTTTTACGGGCAGCTTTGATATGTTTGTAATAGTTGGTTTGAGCTGCGCGATGTGCCTTTTTGTTATCCTCGGAGTGTGATTTCCTCCATCTCTTCTCTATCCTCCTGCATTCTTGCTTCTCTTTTCTGAGAGCCTCGGTATACCATTTTTCCAGTTTGGCCACAGGGAATTGTCTAAATGTTTTCAGGGGGGCAATTTTATCAATGGCTGTAGTTAGAGATTGCTGAAACATAGTTAACCTACATTCTACTTCCTCAGTATCTCTAATGTCGGGTTTTTCCCACACCTTTTGTAATGTCTCCAATGTGAGTTTGTGCCACTGTCTCCGTATAGTGGGGGGTAGGGATTTCTTATGGGGGGCTTTGTTAACTTTAAGGATGGTGAATTGTAGTAAAAAATGATCAGACCAGTTGACTTGGGTGGGTTTGTGACACAATATATTGTCAAAGTTAGTGTATATCAGGTCGATGCAGTGTCCACCTTCATGTGTGGGACCCTGATTCTTTTGTGTAAGACCAATGGTTGTCATATCAATAGACAAACTTTTGGTCCCCGTGGAGTCAGGTTGGTCGGTATGGATATTAAAATCTCCAAGGAGAAGGAAGTCCTCATTGGCCCGTATGTGTGGGCCTAACATCTCTAAAAGAGATGTGGAGAAGCTAGGACATGGAAGTGGTGGTCTGTATATAAGTGCTCCCTTACTAGTCTTTCTGTTAGGGAAGGTAATTCTGAAAACCATTATTTCCATTTCTTTGCAGCATTGTTTGTCTAAAATGTCTAGTTTGAGGTAGTCTTTATAAATTATGGCAATGCCGCCGCCTGTTTTTTCGGGGCGATCAGAACGGTGTAGTTTGTATCCCATAGGTACTCCCAGGGTGATGGCAGATACCGTATGGGGCTTTAACCAAGTTTCAGTAATGAAACAGATATCTGGGGTCAGGGAGTGTATTAAGTCCCAGATCTCAATTTGGTGTTTGGGCATCGACCGAACATTAATAAGGATACAATGCATATCATCAATAGACATACTAGGTTTTTGAGTGTCGGAAAATTGCATGGAGGAATAATGGCATTTTTTGCATGAAAAAAGGTCCTTCGAAGCAGGGTCTTTTATCATCTATGTAGCAAGGGGAGGTGAGTGGCCTTAATAGTAAAAGGGAGGAAGCCTCATACCTGATATGTTTGTCTGCACTAAGTGGCGGCATGGTATAGAACTGCCGCCCCGTCGCCTCGTCCTGTCGCGGACGGGCGCAGACGGGCAGCTCTTTGGCTGGTCTTCGGCTGCAATGAGGCTGCGCGCAATCGCTGCGCGCTTCCTGTGAGGCGATGGCTAAATAGCCCCCTGCTGACAGCTAGAGCGCTGACCGCTCCCGGAAGTGCCTGGCCCTCACCTGTCCGCCCTCCGCACAACGGTAATGAATTACCGAGTCGGACCGAGGCGGGCAGAAAGTGGGATCGAGACCAGCACTCCGGTGAGGATTAAAATAAGTATTAAACTATTGCTGTGGTGCAAAGCGCTAATCGCTAAAAACGTGCACCAATCGTTTTAAAAATGCCAGTAATTTAAAAAGCGGCAATGTTGGAAAATGCTCAGTCTGACAGTCACTCGAAAGATATCCTTATCGTCCAGCAAGCTAGCGGTGTGAAGACACTGCCACCGTCTTCTCCCGCAGCTGCGCTGTAAAGAGGCTCCGCCTAAATAGCCCCCTGCTGACAGCTAGAGCGCTGACCGCTCCCGGAAGTGCCTGGCCCTCACCTGTCCGCCCTCCGCACAACGGTAATGAATTACCGAGTCGGACAGGAAGTGGGATCGAGACCAGCACTCCGGTGAGGATTAAAATAAGTATTAAACTATTGCTGTGGTGCAAAGCGCTAATCGCTAAAAACGTGCACCAATCGTTTTAAAAATGCCAGTAATTTAAAAAGCGGCAATGTTGGAAAATGCTCAGTCTGACAGTCACTCGAAAGATATCCTTATCGTATTATTGTTGGGCTACTGAATTTAATGCGTGGAGTTGGACATTTTTATTGGTTTTATCATGATGTGTCTTAAGTCTTGTACGTGTGATATATTTAATCTCTTCTTAAGAACTGATTTTAAATTGTAAATATATGTATTTATTTCTTAACTTTATTGATATATTATGTAAAGCCAGCTTTATGTAAAATCATGGTGTATTTATGGTTGTAACCCGTTGTAATTAATTGACTGGCCTGTCTTTTAAGATAAATAATCGCAATAAAGACTTTTTTGAATTGAAAAGATCACTCTTATAGTTTTGCCTTGGAAAACAGCAAAGGTTTGCCTAAAATGTCTATTTCACATTTTATCCAAAATGTAAGTCTGTGGCGAAGGTAGATTTTTTGATATTTCGGTAATAAAAGTCCCTTTTTAAAAATACACCTGTGTTGCATGAACACCAAACAGAATGAAACCAGATGGTGTCTGGCTTTGGGTACTGGCTACCTGGGACCACTCCAGATCTGGAAGCCTGCACGTTGTGTATTCCTTTCCCTCCTGTGCCAAGATAGTCGTTCTTGTGGGAGGTTAGTCTTTGAAGTAGCTACAATGCACTTGCCAGAGCACACCTGCTCCTTCCACCCTTCCTGTTGTGACCTACATATTTAAAGACATGACCATGTTCATTGGCCACAGGCCTCATTTCTCCTGGACCAGGTAGAACGGTCTCTTCAGAGACGACAGTGTGTTTTGGCCCCAGCAGGCAAACGCTGTGATTGGCCTCGCTACCTCTACTGGGTACTACCATTTCTTGTCATGCTTATCATGTTTTAGCGACAAGAAAATGAAAGTTCCTGTAAGGTCGGGCAGAGTAAAAATCATCTCCACACTAAGTAAAGATGTTCAGGTGCACCTCAATCCAGATTGTTAAAGCTCACAGAGGCTACAGTGCAACACTTTCCAGAGCAGGCAATCCTAGATTGAGTCACAGGATCCATGGGGGTCGTTTCTCAAATGGACATCATTGTTATGCAGCTTGTAATGCAGGCCCCCGTCGGTTTCTCAGTTGCATGTGCTTGGATTGCTCTTGGTGGTGTCAACTTTAAACAGTCGGGTTCCATGGTGTGAGAAGTTGGCCTGATATGTGATGTCCACTATTCTTGTGGGCACCCTGTATCAGTCCAAACAACCCTTATGGTGATGGTTGTGAAGTCAACCTTATAGGCCAGCTATCCTAGTGGTAGCATGGACAAAGCAGTCTTAGGCTAATACTTCAGAGAGCATGTGAAACCAATTGTTTTACCAATAATAACCCCTTGAATACCAAATGAAATGACACCACACAAGGTATATATCAAATATATATATTTATTACTAACACAACCCTTCTGCACTCTTTATGAGGTCAGAGTTCGAGATACAGCACAAGTTACTCAATAAGCATACTATAAGTTGCGCAAATACAATTCTGCCCTAGGGGCCTCACGAACCATATACTAAGTAAGTGGTATAAGAACCACTTCAGAGCAGGTGACTAGGCCTAGTGCCTAGGGAATCGCTGGGACTACACTGAACAACCACAGGTTAGGAAGTAGGAGTCTCACAGGATGCGTGTGCAGTGTCTAAACACGCATGCGAGTTCTCGTAGACTTTCAATGGGAACGTAAAGTTAACAAAGTAGTTGATTTCGGACACTTCCGGGTGGACTACGGGAAAACCCAGTTAAAGTAGGACACTTGGATAGTTATTACCCACGGGAGCACCGGAGTACTCGAGTTACCTCACCCAGGGAAGCCGGGTGCATAGGTGTGAAGTTGTGTCGGGTTTCGTCGTCGAATCCTATGGAGAGCTGCAAGAAGATGCTGCAGGCGACCAGGAGGAAGATGTCCGGATGGATCCAAGGGTGGATCGAAGAAGTGAAGAACCTGAAAGCAGAGGGTACAGAGTCTGGGTCACTAGCCAGTGACCAGGAAGGAACCAGGCGATGTCGAGATGCAAACAGGTGAATGTTAGACGGACCGGGAGGGTCGGCCGAGGTTAAGGGGAGAGGTCTCCGGGGAGAGCCGTCTCCAGCGATCGTACAGACAAGTAACTTCCCCCCCACAGACGGACACCACACAAGGGTAAAGTTCAACGAGACTTTATAGGCAATTCTCTAAGTACGATGGAATGGTACAAGGAGGTCTGGACTCAGGGGTCCCCTCGATTCTGGTCTCTGGTTTGGGAAAAGGGGTAGCGGGACAGTCTTGTTACCAAAAAGGTGGAAATAGCTCTCAATCCTCGAGCTCGGCGTTCTAGATGATCGGGCCGCGGCGGAGCCAGCAGGTCCCGAGATGGACGAAGGAAACGACGGTCCGCGGCGGAGCCAGCAGGTCCCGATGAGATGATGGTTGCAAACGGTCCGCGGCCACGCCAGCAGGTCCCGACGACGATGAAGGATCGGAAGGTTACGAAGGTTGTGGCAGCGCCAGCAGGCAAGGCAAAGGTGCACAAGGCAGAGCTACGGCAGCGCCGGTAGTCCGTCAAGGATGAGTTCTTCTTTGCGTCTCTCGACTCCAAGATACAACTGCCGTCCTGCTCTGGAGCTGCCCCAGTTATAGGGCTGATGTTCTTTGATGTCCGGACCCTCGCACCTGGAGGTCGGGAGGTCCGGGATGAGGGTGTCCCGACACCCAGCAGGGGGGTGGAGCCAGCGCCCGGGGAGGTGAGGGCCGGGCGGCACTTGGCGGGGGAGAGCCATCGACACCTCTTTCTCCCATTGACTTGCCAAGTAGCCCGCTCACCTCCTGGGTGGATGGTGGTGCCGGGATGTCTGAGGCCTGGCTAGGCCCAGGGTTGAGGTCGCTCGGGGGCCAGGCGGCCTCGTGGTGGAGTGTCCAAGATGGCGTCCTGGATGGGCGCGCGGGCCAGCAGTGGATCGGGCCCACGAGGTCGATATGTTCGAAGGCAGGGGTCCCTGAGGGGACGGAGGACGTGCAATGGTGGTGTGTGGTACTTGCGTGACCGGGCTCGGGCCTGGTCGGGCCGGGGGAGAGCGGCCCTTCATGTGGCCTGTCCAACAGTGAAGAAGTGAAGCTTGTCTCTGCAGCCACGTGGACCAGGAGGCGTCGACGAAGATCAGGAGCTGGATACGGACTGTCCCACGAAGGCTTTCGCTGTTGGCGGTGTCGGCTTCCGGATCGGAGTCAACAAGCCTTGGCAAAGGTAACCCAAGCAGGATGTGAAGATCGACTTCTTGTACAGACCAGCAAGGTCTGTGGGGCTTCCTGTTTACAGGGAAGCAGGAACAAGCCCAGAGCAACCAGGGAAGCAGCATTGATTCAAAATGGTCTCTTCAAGATGGCCACTAGCCAACGGGCTAGCAACCGCAAAGACGCGTCGAGGAGAAATGCAAGAGCGGGCCCCACGCGGCACTCGTGTAGTGTGGAGGACTGAGCTTCGGTGCACTTATGGCTCGGGGTTGGGGCTTCTCAAGTCCCAGTGCACAACTTCGAGGACGCCTCAGAAGCTGCACAGTTTAGCAAAGAGCAAAATGGCCAGGTGTCCGGTCCCACGTCTCTTGTGTCCGCCATGGGTCTAACCTTTGCTGGAGGTGTGGGTTGGGGTCCGAGAAGTCTGAAAGTCCAGTCCTGTGAAGCAGAGTCGTCGGGATCCTTCGGGAGCGCCGACAAAGCAAACCGGCAATTCGCTATGTGGTGCCTGTTTGCACAGGGTGGTCACTCCTTGACCACAAGGGAGATTCTTCAGTCTTATAGTTGCAGTAGAATGTCGAAGGTCCAGAGTTTTGTTTCAGTTCAGGATAATCCAAAGTCTCTAGACTCAGCTCCTAGCTTTATACTGATTAAAGGGGCTGGATTACCTGCTAGGTCCCTCCTATGGGTGGTACCAGGGAAGGGGGTGGTTACATCCCTTTCCCTTTGTCCAGTTTCGCGTCAGAGCTGGGGCTGGAGTGCCCCAGCAACTGGTTTGAACCGGGCTATGCATGGAGCACCTTGTGTGCCCCTGGCAGTGTCTCATTTCATTCAACCCACCCTGCCCCAATACACTATAGCCTGTCTGGGGAGGTGCTAGCACCTCCCAAGGCAGGAAATCTATTGTCCAGGCCTCCCTCGCTGGAAGGGCTCCCAGCTGCAGGAGGTCAGACTTGTGTGTGTGGCAGCAGCATCCATTTTGTGATGCTGAGGCTCTGTTTAACTTTAACCGGGTAAAGCTACAACTACATGTCTTCTCCCTCTAGAAGGGTGGAATGCTACCCCCGCCGCTAGGACTAGTATTCCAAAGCGTATGACACCTTACACGACATGTTTTGATAAAGCCAAACCAAAGTTAGCATTAACCGCGAGGATTATAATGCACTTAAGAGTATATGGTATGGCTATATCATAGAACAGCTATAAGGACATGGTTCCGAAAGCTGCAGACAGGCTCAGCTCATGCTAGAGCACCATCTCACATAAAACCAAGCACTCTGCCTTCAGGATTGTCAAGTCCAGCCATAGGAGTGACTTATAGGTATATATGTGTCTATATATAATGGTAGGTATAGGAATACTATACCTAAGCAAGGGGTGATTACACGACCTTGCCCCAACTGAGTGATCAGCCAGTTGTGTCAGTTTGGATGGCCAGCCAAGGGTGGCATAATACATGCTGCAGCGCCTGGTAGGTCTTGGATGCACCTATGCCCTGGGTACCTATGGTACACTATACAGGGGCTCACAAGGTGACCCAATATCCAATTGGAGATGTACCTAAAGTACATGGAGTCCATTTTACAGAGAGAGCAGATAGCCTGGGGCCTTGATTAGCAGGATCCCAGGCCAACTAAGTCAAAAAACAGCTAAACACTAGGCAAAAAGTTGGGGTAACCATATAGTCAGATATCCACCTTCCTAAACATG
>NW_028249121.1:0-173138 GCF_964263255.1 Lissotriton vulgaris
AATCACTTTAAACATGCTAATTTTAGCTCTAACACTGATGATCCACCTACAAATGTGAACTGACGTTCAAAAATAAAACATTTGAAAACGGACCATTTTCCACATTTCTGAAGCATGACGTAATGGGGGGGTGTTATCTCTTTTGTCGAAAATCAGCCGTTTTTGCTCGAACATTAAATGCCTCCAAATGGTATTTAATTAACTTCCCGAGCCCCTGGAAGCATGAAAATCACTTTAAACATGCTAATTTTAGCTCTAACACTGATGATCCACCTACAAATGTGAACTGACGTTCAAAAATAAAACATTTGAAAACGGACCATTTTCCACATTTCTGAAGCATGACGTAATGGGGGGGTGTTATCTCTTTTGTCGAAAATCAGCCGTTTTTGCTCGAACATTAAATGCCTCCAAATGGTATTTAATTAACTTCCCGGGGTGAAGAAACCCTTTTGGAGAACTCAGAGTGAGTAAATTGGCCATTTTCATGCACTTTTAACCATTCCATAAATCTTGTGTTTTGGGCCCCTGTAAGCATGAAAATCACTTTAAACATGCTAATTTTAGCTCTAACACTGATGATCCACCTACAAATGTGAACTGACGTTCAAAAATAAAACATTTGAAAACGGACCATTTTCCACATTTCTGAAGCATGACGTAATGGGGGGGTGTTATCTCTTTTGTCGAAAATCAGCCGTTTTTGCTCGGACATTAAATGCCTCCAAATGGTATTTAATTAACTTCCCGAGCCCCTGGAAGCATGAAAATCACTTTAAACATGCTAATTTTAGCTCTAACACTGATGATCCACCTACAAATGTGAACTGACGTTCAAAAATAAAACATTTGAAAACGGACCATTTTCCACATTTCTGAAGCATGACGTAATGGGGGGTGTTATCTCTTTTGTCGAAAATCAGCCGTTTTTGCTCGAACATTAAATGCCTCCAAATGGTATTTAATTAACTTCCCGGGGTGAAGAAACCCTTTTTGAGAACTCAGAGTGAGTAAATTGGCCATTTTCATGCACTTTTAACCATTCCATAAATCTTGTGTTTTGGGCCCCTGGAAGCATGAAAATCACTTTAAACATGCTAATTTTAGCTCTAACACTGATGATCCACCTACAAATGTGAACTGACGTTCAAAAATAAAACATTTGAAAACGGACCATTTTCCACATTTCTGAAGCATGACGTAATGGGGGGGTGTTATCTCTTTTGTCGAAAATCAGCCGTTTTTGCTCGAACATTAAATGCCTCCAAATGGTATTTAATTAACTTCCCGAGCCCCTGGAAGCATGAAAATCACTTTAAACATGCTAATTTTAGCTCTAACACTGATGATCCACCTACAAATGTGAACTGACGTTCAAAAATAAAACATTTGAAAACGGACCATTTTCCACATTTCTGAAGCATGACGTAATGGGGGGGTGTTATCTCTTTTGTCGAAAATCAGCCGTTTTTGCTCGAACATTAAATGCCTCCAAATGGTATTTAATTAACTTCCCGGGGTGAAGAAACCCTTTTTGAGAACTCAGAGTGAGTAAATTGGCCATTTTCATGCACTTTTAACCATTCCATGAATCTTGTGTTTTGGGCCCCTGGAAGCATGAAAATCACTTTAAACATGCTAATTTTAGCTCTAACACTGATGATCCACCTACAAATGTGAACTGACGTTCAAAAATAAAACATTTGAAAACGGACCATTTTCCACATTTCTGAAGCATGACGTAATGGGGGGGTGTTATCTCTTTTGTCGAAAATCAGCCGTTTTTGCTCGAACATTAAATGCCTCCAAATGGTATTTAATTAACTTCCCGAGCCCCTGGAAGCATGAAAATCACTTTAAACATGCTAATTTTAGCTCTAACACTGATGATCCACCTACAAATATGAACTGACGTTCAAAAATAAAACATTTGAAAACGGACCATTTTCCACATTTCTGAAGCATGACGTAATGGGGGGGTGTTATCTCTTTTGTCGAAAATCAGCCGTTTTTGCTCGAACATTAAATGCCTCCAAATGGTATTTAATTAACTTCCCGGGGTGAAGAAACCCTTTTTGAGAACTCAGAGTGAGTAAATTGGCCATTTTCATGCACTTTTAACCATTCCATAAATCTTGTGTTTTGGGCCCCTGGAAGCATGAAAATCACTTTAAACATGCTAATTTTAGCTCTAACACTGATGATCCACCTACAAATGTGAACTGACGTTCAAAAATAAAACATTTGAAAACGGACCATTTTCCACATTTCTGAAGCATGACGTAATGGGGGGGTGTTATCTCTTTTGTCGAAAATCAGCCGTTTTTGCTCGAACATTAAATGCCTCCAAATGGTATTTAATTAACTTCCCGAGCCCCTGGAAGCATGAAAATCACTTTAAACATGCTAATTTTAGCTCTAACACTGATGATCCACCTACAAATGTGAACTGACGTTCAAAAATAAAACATTTGAAAACGGACCATTTTCCACATTTCTGAAGCATGACGTAATGGGGGGGTGTTATCTCTTTTGTCGAAAATCAGCCGTTTTTGCTCGAACATTAAATGCCTCCAAATGGTATTTAATTAACTTCCCGGGGTGAAGAAACCCTTTTTGAGAACTCAGAGTGAGTAAATTGGCCATTTTTATGCACTTTTAACCATTCCATAAATCTTGTGTTTTGGGCCCCTGGAAGCATGAAAATCACTTTAAACATGCTAATTTTAGCTCTAACACTGATGATCCACCTACAAATGTGAACTGACGTTCAAAAATAAAACATTTGAAAACGGACCATTTTCCACATTTCTGAAGCATGACGTAATGGGGGGTGTTATCTCTTTTGTCGAAAATCAGCCGTTTTTGCTCGAACATTAAATGCCTCCAAATGGTATTTATTTCACTTCCCGAGCCCCTGGAAGCATAAAAATCACTTTAAACATGCTAATTTTAGCTCTAACACTGATGATCCACCTACAAATGTGAACTGACGTTCAAAAATAAAACATTTGAAAACGGACCATTTTCCACATTTCTGAAGCATGACGTAATGGGGGGGTGTTATCTCTTTTGTCGAAAATCAGCCGTTTTTGCTCGAACATTAAATGCCTCCAAATGGTATTTATTTCACTTCCCGAGCCCCTGGAAGCATGAAAATCACTTTAAACATGCTAATTTTAGCTCTAACACTGATGATCCACCTACAAATGTGAACTGACGTTCAAAAATAAAACATTTGAAAACGGACCATTTTCCACATTTCTGAAGCATGACGTAATGGGGGGGTGTTATCTCTTTTGTCGAAAATCAGCCGTTTTTGCTCGAACATTAAATGCCTCCAAATGGTATTTAATTAACTTCCCGGGGTGAAGAAACCCTTTTTGAGAACTCAGAGTGAGTAAATTGGCCATTTTCATGCACTTTTAACCATTCCATAAATCTTGTGTTTTGGGCCCCTGGAAGCATGAAAATCACTTTAAACATGCTAATTTTAGCTCTAACACTGATGATCCACCTACAAATGTGAACTGACGTTCAAAAATAAAACATTTGAAAACGGACCATTTTCCACATTTCTGAAGCATGACGTAATGGGGGGGTGTTATCTCTTTTGTCGAAAATCAGCCGTTTTTGCTCGAACATTAAATGCCTCCAAATGGTATTTAATTAACTTCCCGAGCCCCTGGAAGCATGAAAATCACTTTAAACATGCTAATTTTAGCTCTAACACTGATGATCCACCTACAAATGTGAACTGACGTTCAAAAATAAAACATTTGAAAACGGACCATTTTCCACATTTCTGAAGCATGACGTAATGGGGGGGTGTTATCTCTTTTGTCGAAAATCAGCCGTTTTTGCTCGAACATTAAATGCCTCCAAATGGTATTTAATTAACTTCCCGGGGTGAAGAAACCCTTTTTGAGAACTCAGAGTGAGTAAATTGGCCATTTTCATGCACTTTTAACCATTCCATGAATCTTGTGTTTTGGGCCCCTGGAAGCATGAAAATCACTTTAAACATGCTAATTTTAGCTCTAACACTGATGATCCACCTACAAATGTGAACTGACGTTCAAAAATAAAACATTTGAAAACGGACCATTTTCCACATTTCTGAAGCATGACGTAATGGGGGGGTGTTATCTCTTTTGTCGAAAATCAGCCGTTTTTGCTCGAACATTAAATGCCTCCAAATGGTATTTAATTAACTTCCCGAGCCCCTGGAAGCATGAAAATCACTTTAAACATGCTAATTTTAGCTCTAACACTGATGATCCACCTACAAATGTGAACTGACGTTCAAAAATAAAACATTTGAAAACGGACCATTTTCCACATTTCTGAAGCATGACGTAATGGGGGGGTGTTATCTCTTTTGTCGAAAATCAGCCGTTTTTGCTCGAACATTAAATGCCTCCAAATGGTATTAATTAACTTCCCGGGGTGAAGAAACCCTTTTTGAGAACTCAGAGTGAGTAAATTGGCCATTTTCATGCACTTTTAACCATTCCATAAATCTTGTGTTTTGGGCCCCTGGAAGCATGAAAATCACTTTAAACATGCTAATTTTAGCTCTAACACTGATGATCCACCTACAAATGTGAACTGACGTTCAAAAATAAAACATTTGAAAACGGACCATTTTCCACATTTCTGAAGCATGACGTAATGGGGGAGTGTTATCTCTTTTGTCGAAAATCAGCCGTTTTTGCTCGAACATTAAATGCCTCCAAATGGTATTTAATTAACTTCCCGAGCCCCTGGAAGCATGAAAATCACTTTAAACATGCTAATTTTAGCTCTAACACTGATGATCCACCTACAAATGTGAACTGACGTTCAAAAATAAAACATTTGAAAACGGACCATTTTCCACATTTCTGAAGCATGACGTAATGGGGGGGTGTTATCTCTTTTGTCGAAAATCAGCCGTTTTTGCTCGAACATTAAATGCCTCCAAATGGTATTTATTTCACTTCCCGGGGTGAAGAAACCCTTTTTGAGAACTCAGAGTGAGTAAATTGGCCATTTTCATGCACTTTTAACCATTCCATTAATCTTGTGTTTTGGGCCCCTGGAAGCATGAAAATCACTTTAAACATGCTAATTTTAGCTCTAACACTGATGATCCACCTACAAATGTGAACTGACGTTCAAAAATAAAACATTTGAAAACGGACCATTTCCCACATTTCTGAAGCATGACGTAATGGGGGGGTGTTATCTCTTTTGTCGAAAATCAGCCGTTTTTGCTCGAACATTAAATGCCTCCAAATGGTATTTATTTCACTTCCCGAGCCCCTGGAAGCATGAAAATCACTTTAAACATGCTAATTTTAGCTCTAACACTGATGATCCACCTACAAATGTGAACTGACGTTCAAAAATAAAACATTTGAAAACGGACCATTTTCCACATTTCTGAAGCATGACGTAATGGGGGGGTGTTATCTCTTTTGTCGAAAATCAGCCGTTTTTGCTCGAACATTAAATGCCTCCAAATGGTATTTAATTAACTTCCCGAGCCCCTGGAAGCATGAAAATCACTTTAAACATGCTAATTTTAGCTCTAACACTGATGATCCACCTACAAATGTGAACTGACGTTCAAAAATAAAACATTTGAAAACGGACCATTTTCCACATTTCTGAAGCATGACGTAATGGGGGGGTGTTATCTCTTTTGTCGAAAATCAGCCGTTTTTGCTCGAACATTAAATGCCTCCAAATGGTATTTAATTAACTTCCCGAGCCCCTGGAAGCATGAAAATCACTTTAAACATGCTAATTTTAGCTCTAACACTGATGATCCACCTACAAATATGAACTGACGTTCAAAAATAAAACATTTGAAAACGGACCATTTTCCACATTTCTGAAGCATGACGTAATGGGGGGGTGTTATCTCTTTTGTCGAAAATCAGCCATTTTTGCTCGAACATTAAATGCCTCCAAATGGTATTTAATTAACTTCCCGGGGTGAAGAAACCCTTTTTGAGAACTCAGAGTGAGTAAATTGGCCATTTTCATGCACTTTTAACCATTCCATAAATCTTGTGTTTTGGGCCCCTGGAAGCATGAAAATCACTTTAAACATGCTAATTTTAGCTCTAACACTGATGATCCACCTACAAATGTGAACTGACGTTCAAAAATAAAACATTTGAAAACGGACCATTTTCCACATTTCTGAAGCATGACGTAATGGGGGGGTGTTATCTCTTTTGTCGAAAATCAGCCGTTTTTGCTCGAACATTAAATGCCTCCAAATGGTATTTAATTAACTTCCCGAGCCCCTGGAAGCATGAAAATCACTTTAAACATGCTAATTTTAGCTCTAACACTGATGATCCACCTACAAATGTGAACTGACGTTCAAAAATAAAACATTTGAAAACGGACCATTTTCCACATTTCTGAAGCATGACATAATGGGGGGGTGTTATCTCTTTTGTCGAAAATCAGCCGTTTTTGCTCGAACATTAAATGCCTCCAAATGGTATTTAATTAACTTCCCGGGGTGAAGAAACCCTTTTTGAGAACTCAGAGTGAGTAAATTGGCCATTTTCATGCACTTTTAACCATTCCATAAATCTTGTGTTTTGGGCCCCTGGAAGCATGAAAATCACTTTAAACATGCTAATTTTAGCTCTAACACTGATGATCCACCTACAAATGTGAACTGACGTTCAAAAATAAAACATTTGAAAACGGACCATTTTCCACATTTCTGAAGCATGACGTAATGGGGGGGTGTTATCTCTTTTGTCGAAAATCAGCCGTTTTTGCTCGAACATTAAATGCCTCCAAATGGTATTTAATTAACTTCCCGAGCCCCTGGAAGCATGAAAATCACTTTAAACATGCTAATTTTAGCTCTAACACTGATGATCCACCTACAAATGTGAACTGACGTTCAAAAATAAAACATTTGAAAACGGACCATTTTCCACATTTCTGAAGCATGACATAATGGGGGGGTGTTATCTCTTTTGTCGAAAATCAGCCGTTTTTGCTCGAACATTAAATGCCTCCAAATGGTATTTAATTAACTTCCCGGGGTGAAAAGAACCCTTTTTGAGAACTCAGAGTGAGTAAATTGGCCATTTCATGCACTTTTAACCATTCCATAAATCTTGTGTTTTGGGCCCCTGGAAGCATGAAAATCACTTTAAACATGCTAATTTTAGCTCTAACACTGATGATCCACCTACAAATGTGAACTGACGTTCAAAAATAAAACATTTGAAAACGGACCATTTTCCACATTTCTGAAGCATGACGTAATGGGGGGGTGTTATCTCTTTTGTCGAAAATCAGCCGTTTTTGCTCGAACATTAAATGCCTCCAAATGGTATTAATTAACTTCCCGGGGTGAAGAAACCCTTTTTGAGAACTCAGAGTGAGTAAATTGGCCATTTTCATGCACTTTTAACCATTCCATAAATCTTGTGTTTTGGGCCCCTGGAAGCATGAAAATCACTTTAAACATGCTAATTTTAGCTCTAACACTGATGATCCACCTACAAATGTGAACTGACGTTCAAAAATAAAACATTTGAAAACGGACCATTTTCCACATTTCTGAAGCATGACGTAATGGGGGAGTGTTATCTCTTTTGTCGAAAATCAGCCGTTTTTGCTCGAACATTAAATGCCTCCAAATGGTATTTAATTAACTTCCCGAGCCCCTGGAAGCATGAAAATCACTTTAAACATGCTAATTTTAGCTCTAACACTGATGATCCACCTACAAATGTGAACTGACGTTCAAAAATAAAACATTTGAAAACGGACCATTTTCCACATTTCTGAAGCATGACGTAATGGGGGGGTGTTATCTCTTTTGTCGAAAATCAGCCGTTTTTGCTCGAACATTAAATGCCTCCAAATGGTATTTATTTCACTTCCCGGGGTGAAGAAACCCTTTTTGAGAACTCAGAGTGAGTAAATTGGCCATTTTCATGCACTTTTAACCATTCCATTAATCTTGTGTTTTGGGCCCCTGGAAGCATGAAAATCACTTTAAACATGCTAATTTTAGCTCTAACACTGATGATCCACCTACAAATGTGAACTGACGTTCAAAAATAAAACATTTGAAAACGGACCATTTCCCACATTTCTGAAGCATGACGTAATGGGGGGGTGTTATCTCTTTTGTCGAAAATCAGCCGTTTTTGCTCGAACATTAAATGCCTCCAAATGGTATTTATTTCACTTCCCGAGCCCCTGGAAGCATGAAAATCACTTTAAACATGCTAATTTTAGCTCTAACACTGATGATCCACCTACAAATGTGAACTGACGTTCAAAAATAAAACATTTGAAAACGGACCATTTTCCACATTTCTGAAGCATGACGTAATGGGGGGGTGTTATCTCTTTTGTCGAAAATCAGCCGTTTTTGCTCGAACATTAAATGCCTCCAAATGGTATTTAATTAACTTCCCGAGCCCCTGGAAGCATGAAAATCACTTTAAACATGCTAATTTTAGCTCTAACACTGATGATCCACCTACAAATGTGAACTGACGTTCAAAAATAAAACATTTGAAAACGGACCATTTTCCACATTTCTGAAGCATGACGTAATGGGGGGGTGTTATCTCTTTTGTCGAAAATCAGCCGTTTTTGCTCGAACATTAAATGCCTCCAAATGGTATTTAATTAACTTCCCGAGCCCCTGGAAGCATGAAAATCACTTTAAACATGCTAATTTTAGCTCTAACACTGATGATCCACCTACAAATATGAACTGACGTTCAAAAATAAAACATTTGAAAACGGACCATTTTCCACATTTCTGAAGCATGACGTAATGGGGGGGTGTTATCTCTTTTGTCGAAAATCAGCCATTTTTGCTCGAACATTAAATGCCTCCAAATGGTATTTAATTAACTTCCCGGGGTGAAGAAACCCTTTTTGAGAACTCAGAGTGAGTAAATTGGCCATTTTCATGCACTTTTAACCATTCCATAAATCTTGTGTTTTGGGCCCCTGGAAGCATGAAAATCACTTTAAACATGCTAATTTTAGCTCTAACACTGATGATCCACCTACAAATGTGAACTGACGTTCAAAAATAAAACATTTGAAAACGGACCATTTTCCACATTTCTGAAGCATGACGTAATGGGGGGGTGTTATCTCTTTTGTCGAAAATCAGCCGTTTTTGCTCGAACATTAAATGCCTCCAAATGGTATTTAATTAACTTCCCGAGCCCCTGGAAGCATGAAAATCACTTTAAACATGCTAATTTTAGCTCTAACACTGATGATCCACCTACAAATGTGAACTGACGTTCAAAAATAAAACATTTGAAAACGGACCATTTTCCACATTTCTGAAGCATGACATAATGGGGGGGTGTTATCTCTTTTGTCGAAAATCAGCCGTTTTTGCTCGAACATTAAATGCCTCCAAATGGTATTTAATTAACTTCCCGGGGTGAAGAAACCCTTTTTGAGAACTCAGAGTGAGTAAATTGGCCATTTTCATGCACTTTTAACCATTCCATAAATCTTGTGTTTTGGGCCCCTGGAAGCATGAAAATCACTTTAAACATGCTAATTTTAGCTCTAACACTGATGATCCACCTACAAATGTGAACTGACGTTCAAAAATAAAACATTTGAAAACGGACCATTTTCCACATTTCTGAAGCATGACGTAATGGGGGGGTGTTATCTCTTTTGTCGAAAATCAGCCGTTTTTGCTCGAACATTAAATGCCTCCAAATGGTATTTATTTCACTTCCCGAGCCCCTGGAAGCATGAAAATCACTTTAAACATGCTAATTTTAGCTCTAACACTGATGATCCACCTACAAATGTGAACTGACGTTCAAAAATAAAACATTTGAAAACGGACCATTTTCCACATTTCTGAAGCATGACGTAATGGGGGGGTGTTATCTCTTTTGTCGAAAATCAGCCGTTTTTGCTCGAACATTAAATGCCTCCAAATTGTATTTAATTAACTTCCCGAGCCCCTAGAAGCATGAAAATCACTTTAAACATGCTAATTTTAGCTCTAACACTGATGATCCACCTACAAATGTGAACTGACATTCAAAAATAAAACATTTGAAAATGGACCATTTTCCACATTTCTGAAGCATGACGTAATGGGGGGGTGTTATCTCTTTTGTCGAAAATCAGCCGTTTTTGCTCGAACATTAAATGCCTCCAAATGGTATTAATTAACTTCCCGGGGTGAAGAAACCCTTTTTGAGAACTCAGAGTGAGTAAATTGGCCATTTTCATGCACTTTTAACCATTCCATAAATCTTGTGTTTTGGGCCCCTGGAAGCATGAAAATCACTTTAAACATGCTAATTTTAGCTCTAACACTGATGATCCACCTACAAATGTGAACTGACGTTCAAAAATAAAACATTTGAAAACGGACCATTTTCCACATTTCTGAAGCATGACGTAATGGGGGGGTGTTATCTCTTTTGTCGAAAATCAGCCGTTTTTGCTCGAACATTAAATGCCTCCAAATGGTATTTAATTAACTTCCCGAGCCCCTGGAAGCATGAAAATCACTTTAAACATGCTAATTTTAGCTCTAACACTGATTATCCACCTACAAATGTGAACTGACGTTCAAAAATAAAACATTTGAAAACGGACCATTTTCCACATTTCTGAAGCATGACGTAATGGGGGGGTGTTATCTCTTTTGTCGAAAATCAGCCGTTTTTGCTCGAACATTAAATGCCTCCAAATGGTATTTATTTCACTTCCCGGGGTGAAGAAACCCTTTTTGAGAACTCAGAGTGAGTAAATTGGCCATTTTCATGCACTTTTAACCATTCCATTAATCTTGTGTTTTGGGCCCCTGGAAGCATGAAAATCACTTTAAACATGCTAATTTTAGCTCTAACACTGATGATCCACCTACAAATGTGAATTGACGTTCAAAAATAAAACATTTGAAAACGGACCATTTTCCACATTTCTGAAGCATGACGTAATGGGGGGGTGTTATCTCTTTTGTCGAAAATCAGCCGTTTTTGCTCGAACATTAAATGCCTCCAAATGGTATTTATTTCACTTCCCGAGCCCCTGGAAGCATGAAAATCACTTTAAACATGCTAATTTTAGCTCTAACACTGATGATCCAACTACAAATGTGAACTGACGTTCAAAAATAAAACATTTGAAAACGGACCATTTTCCACATTTCTGAAGCATGACGTAATGGGGGGGTGTTATCTCTTTTGTCGAAAATCAGCCGTTTTTGCTCGAACATTAAATGCCTCCAAATGGTATTTAATTAACTTCCCGGGGTGAAGAAACCCTTTTTGAGAACTCAGAGTGAGTAAATTGGCCATTTTCATGCACTTTTAACCATTCCATAAATCTTGTGTTTTGGGCCCCTGGAAGCATGAAAATCACTTTAAACATGCTAATTTTAGCTCTAACACTGATGATCCACCTACAAATGTGAACTGACGTTCAAAAATAAAACATTTGAAAACGGACCATTTTCCACATTTCTGAAGCATGACGTAATGGGGGGGTGTTATCTCTTTTGTCGAAAATCAGCCGTTTTTGCTCGAACATTAAATGCCTCCAAATGGTATTTAATTAACTTCCCGGGGTGAAGAAACCCTTTTTGAGAACTCAGAGTGAGTAAATTGGCCATTTTCATGCACTTTTAACCATTCCATAAATCTTGTGTTTTGGGCCCCTGGAAGCATGAAAATCACTTTAAACATGCTAATTTTAGCTCTAACACTGATGATCCACCTACAAATGTGAACTGACGTTCAAAAATAAAACATTTGAAAACGGACCATTTTCCACATTTCTGAAGCATGACGTAATTGGGGGGTGTTATCTCTTTTGTCGAAAATCAGCCGTTTTTGCTCGAACATTAAATGCCTCCAAATGGTATTTAATTAACTTCCCGAGCCCCTGGAAGCATGAAAATCACTTTAAACATGCTAATTTTAGCTCTAACACTGATGATCCACCTACAAATGTGAACTGACGTTCAAAAATAAAACATTTGAAAACGGACCATTTTCCACATTTCTGAAGCATGACGTAATGGGGGGGTGTTATCTCTTTTGTCGAAAATCAGCCGTTTTTGCTCGAACATTAAATGCCTCCAAATGGTATTTAATTAACTTCCCGGGGTGAAGAAACCCTTTTTGAGAACTCAGAGTGAGTAAATTGGCCATTTTCATGCACTTTTAACCATTCCATAAATCTTGTGTTTTGGGCCCCTGGAAGCATGAAAATCACTTTAAACATGCTAATTTTAGCTCTAACACTGATGATCCACCTACAAATGTGAACTGACGTTCAAAAATAAAACATTTGAAAACGGACCATTTTCCACATTTCTGAAGCATGACGTAATGGGGGGGTGTTATCTCTTTTGTCGAAAATCAGCCGTTTTTGCTCGAACATTAAATGCCTCCAAATGGTATTTAATTAACTTCCCGAGCCCCTGGAAGCATGAAAATCACTTTAAACATGCTAATTTTAGCTCTAACACTGATGATCCACCTACAAATGTGAACTGACGTTCAAAAATAAAACATTTGAAAACGGACCATTTTCCACATTTCTGAAGCATGACGTAATGGGGGGGTGTTATCTCTTTTGTCGAAAATCAGCCGTTTTTGCTCGAACATTAAATGCCTCCAAATGGTATTTAATTAACTTCCCGGGGTGAAGAAACCCTTTTTGAGAACTCAGAGTGAGTAAATTGGCCATTTTCATGCACTTTTAACCATTCCATAAATCTTGTGTTTTGGGCCCCTGGAAGCATGAAAATCACTTTAAACATGCTAATTTTAGCTCTAACACTGATGATCCACCTACAAATGTGAACTGACGTTCAAAAATAAAACATTTGAAAACGGACCATTTTCCACATTTCTGAAGCATGACGTAATGGGGGGGTGTTATCTCTTTTGTCGAAAATCAGCCGTTTTTGCTCGAACATTAAATGCCTCCAAATGGTATTTAATTAACTTCCCGACCCCCTGGAAGCATGAAAATCACTTTAAACATGCTAATTTTAGCTCTAACACTGATGATCCACCTACAAATGTGAACTGACGTTCAAAAATAAAACATTTGAAAACGGACCATTTTCCACATTTCTGAAGCATGACGTAATGGGGGGGTGTTATCTCTTTTGTCGAAAATCAGCCGTTTTTGCTCGAACATTAAATGCCTCCAAATGGTATTTAATTAACTTCCCGGGGTGAAGAAACCCTTTTTGAGAACTCAGAGTGAGTAAATTGGCCATTTTCATGCACTTTTAACCATTCCATAAATCTTGTGTTTTGGGCCCCTGGAAGCATGAAAATCACTTTAAACATGCTAATTTTAGCTCTAACACTGATGATCCACCTACAAATGTGAACTGACGTTCAAAAATAAAACATTTGAAAACGGACCATTTTCCACATTTCTGAAGCATGACGTAATGGGGGGGGTGTTATCTCTTTTGTCGAAAATCAGCCGTTTTTGCTCGAACATTAAATGCCTCCAAATGGTATTTAATTAACTTCCCGACCCCCTGGAAGCATGAAAATCACTTTAAACATGCTAATTTTAGCTCTAACACTGATGATCCACCTACAAATGTGAACTGACGTTCAAAAATAAAACATTTGAAAACGGACCATTTTCCACATTTCTGAAGCATGACGTAATGGGGGGGTGTTATCTCTTTTGTCGAAAATCAGCCGTTTTTGCTCGAACATTAAATGCCTCCAAATGGTATTTAGTTCACTTCCCGGGGTGAAGAAACCCTTTTTGAGAACTCAGAGTGAGTAAATTGGCCATTTTCATGCACTTTTAACCATTCCATAAATCTTGTGTTTTGGGCCCCTGGAAGCATGAAAATCACTCTAAACATGCTAATTTTAGCTCTAACACTGATGATCCACCTACAAATGTGAACTGACGTTCAAAATTAAAACATTTGAAAACGGACCATTTTCCACATTTCTGAAGCATGACGTAATGGGGGGGTGTTATCTCTTTTGTCGAAAATCAGCCGTTTTTGCTCGAACATTAAATGCCTCCAAATGGTATTTAATTAACTTCCCGAGCCCCTGGAAGCATGAAAATCACTTTAAACATGCTAATTTTAGCTCTAACACTGATGATCCACCTACAAATGTGAACTGACGTTCAAAAATAAAACATTTGAAAACGGACCATTTTCCACATTTCTGAAGCATGACGTAATGGGGGGGTGTTATCTCTTTTGTCGAAAATCAGCCGTTTTTGCTCGAACATTAAATGCCTCCAAATGGTATTTAATTAACTTCCCGGGGTGAAGAAACCCTTTTTGAGAACTCAGAGTGAGTAAATTGGCCATTTTCATGCACTTTTAACCATTCCATAAATCTTGCGTTTTGGGCCCCTGGAAGCATGAAAATCACTTTAAACATGCTAATTTTAGCTCTAACACTGATGATCCACCTACAAATGTGAACTGACGTTCAAAAATAAAACATTTGAAAACGGACCATTTTCCACATTTCTGAAGCATGACGTAATGGGGGGGTGTTATCTCTTTTGCGAAAATCAGCCGTTTTTGCTTGAACATTAAATGCCTCCAAATGGTATTTAATTAACTTCCCGAGCCCCTGGAAGCATGAAAATCACTTTAAACATGCTAATTTTAGCTCTAACACTGATGATCCACCTACAAATGTGAACTGACGTTCAAAAATAAAACATTTGAAAACGGACCATTTTCCACATTTCTGAAGCATGACGTAATGGGGGGGTGTTATCTCTTTTGTCGAAAATCAGCCGTTTTTGCTCGAACATTAAATGCCTCCAAATGGTATTTAATTAACTTCCCGAGCCCCTGGAAGCATGAAAATCACTTTAAACATGCTAATTTTAGCACTAACACTGATGATCCACCTACAAATGTGAACTGACGTTCAAAAATAAAACATTTGAAAACGGACCATTTTCCACATTTCTGAAGCATGACGTAATGGGGGGGTGTTATCTCTTTTGTCGAAAATCAGCCGTTTTTGCTCGAACATTAAATGCCTCCAAATGGTATTTATTTCACTTCCCGGGGTGAAGAAACCCTTTTTGAGAACTCAGAGTGAGTAAATTGGCCATTTTCATGCACTTTTAACCATTCCATAAATCTTGTGTTTTGGGCCCCTGGAAGCATGAAAATCACTTTAAACATGCTAATTTTAGCTCTAACACTGATGATCCACCTACAAATGTGAACTGACGTTCAAAAATAAAACATTTGAAAACGGACCATTTTCCACATTTCTGAAGCATGACGTAATGGGGGGGTGTTATCTCTTTTGTCGAAAATCAGCCGTTTTTGCTCGAACATTAAATGCCTCCAAATGGTATTTAATTAACTTCCCGAGCCCCTGGAAGCATGAAAATCACTTTAAACATGCTAATTTTAGCTCTAACACTGATGATCCACCTACAAATGTGAACTGACGTTCAAAAATAAAACATTTGAAAACGGACCATTTTCCACATTTCTGAAGCATGACGTAATGGGGGGGTGTTATCTCTTTTGTCGAAAATCAGCCGTTTTTGCTCGAACATTAAATGCCTCCAAATGGTATTTAATTAACTTCCCGAGCCCCTGGAAGCATGAAAATCACTTTAAACATGCTAATTTTAGCTCTAACACTGATGATACACCTACAAATGTGAACTGACGTTCAAAAATAAAACATTTGAAAACGGACCATTTTCCACATTTCTGAAGCATGACGTAATGGGGGGTGTTATCTCTTTTGTCGAAAATCAGCCGTTTTTGCTCGAACATTAAATGCCTCCAAATGGTATTTAATTAACTTCCCGAGCCCCTGGAAGCATGAAAATCACTTTAAACATGCTAATTTTAGCTCTAACACTGATGATCCACCTACAAATGTGAACTGACGTTCAAAAATAAAACATTTGAAAACGGATCATTTTCCACATTTCTGAAGCATGACGTAATGGGGGGGTGTTATCTCTTTTGTCGAAAATCAGCCGTTTTTGCTCGAACATTAAATGCCTCCAAATGGTATTTAATTAACTTCCCGGGGTGAAGAAACCCTTTTTGAGAACTCAGAGTGAGTAAATTGGCCATTTTCATGCACTTTTAACCATTCCATAAATCTTGTGTTTTGGGCCCCTGGAAGCACGAAAATCACTTTAAACATGCTAATTTTAGCTCTAACACTGATGATCCACCTACAAATGTGAACTGACGTTCAAAAATAAAACATTTGAAAACGGACCATTTTCCACATTTCTGAAGCATGACGTAATGGGGGGGTGTTATCTCTTTTGTCGAAAATCAGCCGTTTTTGCTCGAACATTAAATGCCTCCAAATGGTATTTAATTAACTTCCCGAGCCCCTGGAAGCATGAAAATCACTTTAAACATGCTAATTTTAGCTCTAACACTGATGATCCACCTACAAATGTGAACTGACGTTCAAAAATAAAACATTTGAAAACGGACCATTTTCCACATTTCTGAAGCATGACGTAATGGGGGGGTGTTATCTCTTTTGTCGAAAATCAGCCGTTTTTGCTCGAACATTAAATGCCTCCAAATGGTATTTAATTAACTTCCCGGGGTGAAGAAACCCTTTTTGAGAACTCAGAGTGAGTAAATTGGCCATTTTCATGCACTTTTAACCATTCCATAAATCTTGTGTTTTGGGCCCCTGGAAGCATGAAAATCACTTTAAACATGCTAATTTTAGCTCTAACACTGATGATCCACCTACAAATGTGAACTGATGTTCAAAAATAAAACATTTGAAAACGGACCATTTTCCACATTTCTGAAGCATGACGTAATGGGGGGGTGTTATCTCTTTTGTCGAAAATCAGCCGTTTTTGCTCGAACATTAAATGCCTCCAAATGGTATTTAATTAACTTCCCGAGCCCCTGGAAGCATGAAAATCACTTTAAACATGCTAATTTTAGCTCTAACACTGATGATCCACCTACAAATGTGAACTGACGTTCAAAAATAAAACATTTGAAAACGGACCATTTTCCACATTTCTGAAGCATGACGTAATGGGGGGGTGTTATCTCTTCTGTCGAAAATCAGCCGTTTTTGCTCGAACATTAAATGCCTCCAAATGGTATTTAATTAACTTCCCGGGGTGAAGAAACCCTTTTTGAGAACTCAGAGTGAGTAAATTGGCCATTTTCATGCACTTTTAACCATTCCATAAATCTTGTGTTTTGGGCCCCTGGAAGCATGAAAATCACTTTAAACATGCTAATTTTAGCTCTAACACTGATGATCCACCTACAAATGTGAACTGACGTTCAAAAATAAAACATTTGAAAACGGACCATTTTCCACATTTCTGAAGCATGACGTAATGGGGGGGTGTTATCTCTTTTGTCGAAAATCCGCCGTTTTTGCCTGAACATTAAATGCCTCCAAATGGTATTTATTTCACTTCCCGAGCCCCTGGAAGCATGAAAATCACTTTAAACATGCTAATTTTAGCTCTAACACTGATGATCCACCTACAAATGTGAACTGACGTTCAAAAATAAAACATTTGAAAACGGACCATTTTCCACATTTCTGAAGCATGACGTAATGGGGGGGTGTTATCTCTTTTGTCGAAAATCAGCCGTTTTTGCTCGAACATTAAATGCCTCCAAATGGTATTTAATTAACTTCCCGAGCCCCTGGAAGCATGAAAATCACTTTAAACATGCTAATTTTAGCTCTAACACTGATGATCCACCTACAAATGTGAACTGACGTTCAAAAATAAAACATTTGAAAACGGACCATTTTCCACATTTCTGAAGCATGACGTAATGGGGGGGTGTTATCTCTTTTGTCGAAAATCAGCCATTTTTGCTCGAACATTAAATGCCTCCAAATGGTATTTAATTAACTTCCCGGGGTGAAAAAACCCTTTTTGAGAACTCAGAGTGAGTAAATTGGCCATTTTCATGCACTTTTAACCATTCCATAAATCTTGTGTTTTGGGCCCCTGGAAGCATGAAAATCACTTTAAACATGCTAATTTTAGCTCTAACACTGATGATCCACCTACAAATGTGAACTGACGTTCAAAAATAAAACATTTGAAAACGGACCATTTTCCACATTTCTGAAGCATGACGTAATGGGGGGGTGTTATCTCTTTTGTCGAAAATCAGCCGTTTTTGCTCGAACATTAAATGCCTCCAAATGGTATTTAATTAACTTCCCGAGCCCCTGGAAGCATGAAAATCACTTTAAACATGCTAATTTTAGCTCTAACACTGATTTTCCACCTACAAATGTGAACTGACGTTCAAAAATAAAACATTTGAAAACGGACCATTTTCCACATTTCTGAAGCATGACGTAATGGGGGGGTGTTATCTCTTTTGTCGAAAATCAGCCGTTTTTGCTCGAACATTAAATGCCTCCAAATGGTATTTATTTCACTTCCCGGGGTGAAGAAACCCTTTTTGAGAACTCAGAGTGAGTAAATTGGCCATTTTCATGCACTTTTAACCATTCCATTAATCTTGTGTTTTGGGCCCCTGGAAGCATGAAAATCACTTTAAACATGCTAATTTTAGCTCTAACACTGATGATCCACCTACAAATGTGAACTGACGTTCAAAAATAAAACATTTGAAAACGGACCATTTTCCACATTTCTGAAGCATGACGTAATGGGGGGGTGTTATCTCTTTTGTCGAAAATCAGCCGTTTTTGCTCGAACATTAAATGCCTCCAAATGGTATTTAATTAACTTCCCGAGCCCCTGGAAGCATGAAAATCACTTTAAACATGCTAATTTTATCTCTAACACTGATGATCCACCTACAAATGTGAACTGACGTTCAAAAATAAAACATTTGAAAACGGACCATTTTCCACATTTCTGAAGCATGACGTAATGGGGGGGTGTTATCTCTTTTGTCGAAAATCAGCCGTTTTTGCTCGAACATTAAATGCCTCCAAATGGTATTTAATTAACTTCCCGGGGTGAAGAAACCCTTTTTGAGAACTCAGAGTGAGTAAATTGGCCATTTTCATGCACTTTTAACCATTCCATTAATCTTGTGTTTTGGGCCCCTGGAAGCATGAAAATCACTTTAAACATGCTAATTTTAGCTCTAACACTGATGATCCACCTACAAATGTGAACTGACGTTCAAAAATAAAACATTTGAAAACGGACCATTTTCCACATTTCTGAAGCATGACGTAATGGGGGGGTGTTATCTCTTTTGTCGAAAATCAGCCGTTTTTGCCTGAACATTAAATGCCTCCAAATGGTATTTATTTCACTTCCCGAGCCCCTGGAAGCATGAAAATCACTTTAAACATGCTAATTTTAGCTCTAACACTGATGATCCACCTACAAATGTGAACTGACGTTCAAAAATAAAACATTTGAAAACGGACCATTTTCCACATTTCTGAAGCATGACGTAATGGGGGGGTGTTATCTCTTTTGTCGAAAATCAGCCGTTTTTGCTCGAACATTAAATGCCTCCAAATGGTATTTAATTAACTTCCCGAGCCCCTGGAAGCATGAAAATCACTTTAAACATGCTAATTTTAGCTCTAACACTGATGATCCACCTACAAATGTGAACTGACGTTCAAAAATAAAACATTTGAAAACGGACCATTTTCCACATTTCTGAAGCATGACGTAATGGGGGGGTGTTATCTCTTTTGTCGAAAATCAGCCGTTTTTGCTCGAACATTAAATGCCTCCAAATGGTATTTAATTAACTTCCCGGGGTGAAGAAACCCTTTTTGAGAACTCAGAGTGAGTAAATTGGCCATTTTCATGCACTTTTAACCATTCCATAAATCTTGTGTTTTGGGCCCCTGGAAGCATGAAAATCACTTTAAACATGCTAATTTTAGCTCTAACACTGATGACCCACCTACAAATGTGAACTGACGTTCAAAAATAAAACATTTGAAAACGGACCATTTTCCACATTTCTGAAGCATGACGTAATGGGGGGGTGTTATCTCTTTTGTCGAAAATCAGCCGTTTTTGCTCGAACATTAAATGCCTCCAAATGGTATTTAATTAACTTCCCGAGCCCCTGGAAGCATGAAAATCACTTTAAACATGCTAATTTTAGCTCTAACACTGATTTTCCACCTACAAATGTGAACTGACGTTCAAAAATAAAACATTTGAAAACGGACCATTTTCCACATTTCTGAAGCATGACGTAATGGGGGGGTGTTATCTCTTTTGTCGAAAATCAGCCGTTTTTGCTCGAACATTAAATGCCTCCAAATGGTATTTATTTCACTTCCCGGGGTGAAGAAACCCTTTTTGAGAACTCAGAGTGAGTAAATTGGCCATTTTCATGCACTTTTAACAATTCCATTAATCTTGTGTTTTGGGCCCCTGGAAGCATGAAAATCACTTTAAACATGCTAATTTTAGCTCTAACACTGATGATCCACCTACAAATGTGAACTGACGTTCAAAAATAAAACATTTGAAAACGGACCATTTTCCACATTTCTGAAGCATGACGTAATGGGGGGGTGTTATCTCTTTTGTCGAAAATCAGCCGTTTTTGCTCGAACATTAAATGCCTCCAAATGGTATTTAATTAACTTCCCGAGCCCCTGGAAGCATGAAAATCACTTTAAACATGCTAATTTTAGCTCTAACACTGATGATTCACCTACAAATGTGAACTGACGTTCAAAAATAAAACATTTGAAAACGGACCATTTTCCACATTTCTGAAGCATGACGTAATGGGGGGGTGTTATCTCTTTTGTCGAAAATCAGCCGTTTTTGCTCGAACATTAAATGCCTCCAAATGGTATTTAATTAACTTCCCGGGGTGAAGAAACCCTTTTTGAGAACTCAGAGTGAGTAAATTGGCCATTTTCATGCACTTTTAACCATTCCATTAATCTTGTGTTTTGGGCCCCTGGAACCATGAAAATCACTTTAAACATGCTAATTTTAGCTCTAACACTGATGATCCACCTACAAATGTGAACTGACGTTCAAAAATAAAACATTTGAAAACGGACCATTTTCCACATTTCTGAAGCATGACGTAATGGGGGGGTGTTATCTCTTTTGTCGAAAATCAGCCGTTTTTGCTAGAACATTAAATGCCTCCAAATGGTATTTAATTAACTTCCCGAGCCCCTGGAAGCATGAAAATCACTTTAAACATGCTAATTTTAGCTCTAACACTGATGATCCACCTACAAATGTGAACTGACGTTCAAAAATAAAACATTTGAAAACGGACCATTTTCCACATTTCTGAAGCATGACGTAATGGGGGGGTGTTATCTCTTTTGTCGAAAATCAGCCGTTTTTGCTCGAACATTAAATGCCTCCAAATGGTATTTAATTAACTTCCCGGGGTGAAGAAACCCTTTTTGAGAACTCAGAGTGAGTAAATTGGCCATTTTCATGCACTTTTAACCATTCCATAAATCTTGTGTTTTGGGCCCCTGGAAGCATGAAAATCACTTTAAACATGCTAATTTTAGCTCTAACACTGATGATCCACCTACAAATGTGAACTGACGTTCAAAAATAAAACATTTGAAAACGGACCATTTTCCACATTTCTGAAGCATGACGTAATGGGGGGGTGTTATCTCTTTTGTCAAAAATCAGCCGTTTTTGCTCGAACATTAAATGCCTCCAAATGGTATTTAATTAACTTCCCGAGCCCCTGGAAGCATGAAAATCACTTTAAACATGCTAATTTTAGCTCTAACACTGATTTTCCACCTACAAATGTGAACTGACGTTCAAAAATAAAACATTTGAAAACGGACCATTTTCCACATTTCTGAAGCATGACGTAATGGGGGGGTGTTATCTCTTTTGTCGAAAATCAGCCGTTTTTGCTCGAACATTAAATGCCTCCAAATGGTATTTATTTCACTTCCCGGGGTGAAGAAACCCTTTTTGAGAACTCAGAGTGAGTAAATTGGCCATTTTCATGCACTTTTAACCATTCCATTAATCTTGTGTTTTGGGCCCCTGGAAGCATGAAAATCACTTTAAACATGCTAATTTTAGCTCTAACACTGATGATCCACCTACAAATGTGAACTGACGTTCAAAAATAAAACATTTGAAAACGGACCATTTTCCACATTTCTGAAGCATGACGTAATGGGGGGGTGTTATCTCTTTTGTCGAAAATCAGCCGTTTTTGCTCGAACATTAAATGCCTCCAAATGGTATTTAATTAACTTCCCGAGCCCCTGGAAGCATGAAAATCACTTTAAACATGCTAATTTTATCTCTAACACTGATGATCCACCTACAAATGTGAACTGACGTTCAAAAATAAAACATTTGAAAACGGACCATTTTCCACATTTCTGAAGCATGACGTAATGGGGGGGTGTTATCTCTTTTGTCGAAAATCAGCCGTTTTTGCTCGAACATTAAATGCCTCCAAATGGTATTTAATTAACTTCCCGGGGTGAAGAAACCCTTTTTGAGAACTCAGAGTGAGTAAATTGGCCATTTTCATGCACTTTTAACCATTCCATTAATCTTGTGTTTTGGGCCCCTGGAAGCATGAAAATCACTTTAAACATGCTAATTTTAGCTCTAACACTGATGATCCACCTACAAATGTGAACTGACGTTCAAAAATAAAACATTTGAAAACGGACCATTTTCCACATTTCTGAAGCATGACGTAATGGGGGGGTGTTATCTCTTTTGTCGAAAATCAGCCGTTTTTGCCTGAACATTAAATGCCTCCAAATGGTATTTATTTCACTTCCCGAGCCCCTGGAAGCATGAAAATCACTTTAAACATGCTAATTTTAGCTCTAACACTGATGATCCACCTACAAATGTGAACTGACGTTCAAAAATAAAACATTTGAAAACGGACCATTTTCCACATTTCTGAAGCATGACGTAATGGGGGGGTGTTATCTCTTTTGTCGAAAATCAGCCGTTTTTGCTCGAACATTAAATGCCTCCAAATGGTATTTAATTAACTTCCCGAGCCCCTGGAAGCATGAAAATCACTTTAAACATGCTAATTTTAGCTCTAACACTGATGATCCACCTACAAATGTGAACTGACGTTCAAAAATAAAACATTTGAAAACGGACCATTTTCCACATTTCTGAAGCATGACGTAATGGGGGGGTGTTATCTCTTTTGTCGAAAATCAGCCGTTTTTGCTCGAACATTAAATGCCTCCAAATGGTATTTAATTAACTTCCCGGGGTGAAGAAACCCTTTTTGAGAACTCAGAGTGAGTTAATTGGCCATTTTCATGCACTTTTAACCATTCCATAAATCTTGTGTTTTGGGCCCCTGGAAGCATGAAAATCACTTTAAACATGCTAATTTTAGCTCTAACACTGATGACCCACCTACAAATGTGAACTGACGTTCAAAAATAAAACATTTGAAAACGGACCATTTTCCACATTTCTGAAGCATGACGTAATGGGGGGGTGTTATCTCTTTTGTCGAAAATCAGCCGTTTTTGCTCGAACATTAAATGCCTCCAAATGGTATTTAATTAACTTCCCGGGGTGAAGAAACCCTTTTTGAGAACTCAGAGTGAGTAAATTGGCCATTTTTTATGCACTTTTAACCATTCCATAAATCTTGTGTTTTGGGCCCCTGGAAGCATGAAAATCACTTTAAACATGCTAATTTTAGCTCTAACATTGATGATCCACCTACAAATGTGAACTGACGTTCAAAAATAAAACATTTGAAAACGGACCATTTTCCACATTTCTGAAGCATGACGTAATGGGGGGGTGTTATCTCTTTTGTCGAAAATCAGCCGTTTTTGCTCGAACATTAAATGCCTCCAAATGGTATTTAATTAACTTCCCGGGGTGAAGAAACCCTTTTTGAGAACTCAGAGTGAGTAAATTGGCCATTTTCATGCACTTTTAACCATTCCATAAATCTTGTGTTTTGGGCCCCTGGAAGCATGAAAATCACTTTAAACATGCTAATTTTAGCTCTAACACTGATGATCCACCTACAAATGTGAACTGACGTTCAAAAATAAAACATTTGAAAACGGACCATTTTCCACATTTCTGAAGCATGACGTAATGGGGGGGTGTTATCTCTTTTGTCGAAAATCAGCCGTTTTTGCTCGAACATTAAATGCCTCCAAATGGTATTTAATTAACTTCCCGAGCCCCTGGAAGCATGAAAATCACTTTAAACATGCTAATTTTAGCTCTAACACTGATGATCCACCTACAAATGTGAACTGACGTTCAAAAATAAAACATTTGAAAACGGACCATTTTCCACATTTCTGAAGCATGACGTAATGGGGGGGTGTTATCTCTTTTGTCGAAAATCAGCCGTTTTTGCTCGAACATTAAATGCCTCCAAATGGTATTTAATTAACTTCCCGGGGTGAAGAAACCCTTTTTGAGAACTCAGAGTGAGTAAATTGGCCATTTTCATGCACTTTTAACCATTCCATAAATCTTGTGTTTTGGGCCCCTGGAAGCATGAAAATCACTTTAAACATGCTAATTTTAGCTCTAACACTGATGATCCACCTACAAATGTGAACTGACGTTCAAAAATAAAACATTTGAAAACGGACCATTTTCCACATTTCTGAAGCATGACGTAATGGGGGGGTGTTATCTCTTTTGTCAAAAATCAGCCGTTTTTGCTCGAACATTAAATGCCTCCAAATGGTATTTAATTAACTTCCCGAGCCCCTGGAAGCATGAAAATCACTTTAAACATGCTAATTTTAGCTCTAACACTGATGATCCACCTACAAATGTGAACTGACGTTCAAAAATAAAACATTTGAAAACGGACCATTTTCCACATTTCTGAAGCATAACGTAATGGGGGGGTGTTATCTCTTTTGTCGAAAATCAGCCGTTTTTGCTCGAACATTAAATGCCTCCAAATGGTATTTAATTAACTTCCCGGGGTGAAGAAACCCCTTTTGAGAACTCAGAGTGAATAAATTGGCCATTTTCATGCACTTTTAACCATTCCATAAATCTTGTGTTTTGGGCCCCTGGAAGCATGAAAATCACTTTAAACATGCTAATTTTAGCTCAACACTGATGATCCACCTACAAATGTGAACTGACGTTCAAAAATAAAACATTTGAAAACGGACCATTTTCCACATTTCTGAAGCATGACGTAATGGGGGGGTGTTATCTCTTTTGTCGAAAATCAGCCGTTTTTGCTCGAACATTAAATGCCTCCAAATGGTATTTAATTAACTTCCCGAGCCCCTGGAAGCATGAAAATCACTTTAAACATGCTAATTTTAGCTCTAACACTGATTTTCCACCTACAAATGTGAACTGACGTTCAAAAATAAAACATTTGAAAACGGACCATTTTCCACATTTCTGAAGCATGACGTAATGGGGGGGTGTTATCTCTTTTGTCGAAAATCAGCCGTTTTTGCTCGAACATTAAATGCCTCCAAATGGTATTTATTTCACTTCCCGGGGTGAAGAAACCCTTTTTGAGAACTCAGAGTGAGTAAATTGGCCATTTTCATGCACTTTTAACCATTCCATTAATCTTGTGTTTTGGGCCCCTGGAAGCATGAAAATCACTTTAAACATGCTAATTTTAGCTCTAACACTGATGATCCACCTACAAATGTGAACTGACGTTCAAAAATAAAACATTTGAAAACGGACCATTTTCCACATTTCTGAAGCATGACGTAATGGGGGGGTGTTATCTCTTTTGTCGAAAATCAGCCGTTTTTGCTCGAACATTAAATGCCTCCAAATGGTATTTAATTAACTTCCCGAGCCCCTGGAAGCATGAAAATCACTTTAAACATGCTAATTTTATCTCTAACACTGATGATCCACCTACAAATGTGAACTGACGTTCAAAAATAAAACATTTGAAAACGGACCATTTTCCACATTTCTGAAGCATGACGTAATGGGGGGGTGTTATCTCTTTTGTCGAAAATCAGCCGTTTTTGCCTGAACATTAAATGCCTCCAAATGGTATTTATTTCACTTCCCGAGCCCCTGGAAGCATGAAAATCACTTTAAACATGCTAATTTTAGCTCTAACACTGATGATCCACCTACAAATGTGAACTGACGTTCAAAAATAAAACATTTGAAAACGGACCATTTTCCACATTTCTGAAGCATGACGTAATGGGGGGGTGTTATCTCTTTTGTCGAAAATCAGCCGTTTTTGCTCGAACATTAAATGCCTCCAAATGGTATTTAATTAACTTCCCGAGCCCCTGGAAGCATGAAAATCACTTTAAACATGCTAATTTTAGCTCTAACACTGATGATCCACCTACAAATGTGAACTGACGTTCAAAAATAAAACATTTGAAAACGGACCATTTTCCACATTTCTGAAGCATAACGTAATGGGGGGGTGTTATCTCTTTTGTCGAAAATCAGCCGTTTTTGCTCGAACATTAAATGCCTCCAAATGGTATTTAATTAACTTCCCGGGGTGAAGAAACCCTTTTTGAGAACTCAGAGTGAGTAAATTGGCCATTTTCATGCACTTTTAACCATTCCATAAATCTTGTGTTTTGGGCCCCTGGAAGCATGAAAATCACTTTAAACATGCTAATTTTAGCTCTAACACTGATGACCCACCTACAAATGTGAACTGACGTTCAAAAATAAAACATTTGAAAACGGACCATTTTCCACATTTCTGAAGCATGACGTAATGGGGGGGTGTTATCTCTTTTGTCGAAAATCAGCCGTTTTTGCTCGAACATTAAATGCCTCCAAATGGTATTTAATTAACTTCCCGAGCCCCTGGAAGCATGAAAATCACTTTAAACATGCTAATTTTAGCTCTAACACTGATTTTCCACCTACAAATGTGAACTGACGTTCAAAAATAAAACATTTGAAAACGGACCATTTTCCACATTTCTGAAGCATGACGTAATGGGGGGGGTGTTATCTCTTTTGTCGAAAATCAGCCGTTTTTGCTCGAACATTAAATGCCTCCAAATGGTATTTATTTCACTTCCCGGGGTGAAGAAACCCTTTTTGAGAACTCAGAGTGAGTAAATTGGCCATTTTCATGCACTTTTAACCATTCCATTAATCTTGTGTTTTGGGCCCCTGGAAGCATGAAAATCACTTTAAACATGCTAATTTTAGCTCTAACACTGATGATCCACCTACAAATGTGAACTGACGTTCAAAAATAAAACATTTGAAAACGGACCATTTTCCACATTTCTGAAGCATGACGTAATGGGGGGGTGTTATCTCTTTTGTCGAAAATCAGCCGTTTTTGCTCGAACATTAAATGCCTCCAAATGGTATTTAATTAACTTCCCGAGCCCCTGGAAGCATGAAAATCACTTTAAACATGCTAATTTTAGCTCTAACACTGATGATCCACCTACAAATGTGAACTGACGTTCAAAAATAAAACATTTGAAAACGGACCATTTTCCACATTTCTGAAGCATGACGTAATGGGGGGGTGTTATCTCTTTTGTCGAAAATCAGCCGTTTTTGCTAGAACATTAAATGCCTCCAAATGGTATTTAATTAACTTCCCGAGCCCCTGGAAGCATGAAAATCACTTTAAACATGCTAATTTTAGCTCTAACACTGATGATCCACCTACAAATGTGAACTGACGTTCAAAAATAAAACATTTGAAAACGGACCATTTTCCACATTTCTGAAGCATGACGTAATGGGGGGGTGTTATCTCTTTTGTCGAAAATCAGCCGTTTTTGCTCGAACATTAAATGCCTCCAAATGGTATTTAATTAACTTCCCGGGGTGAAGAAACCCTTTTTGAGAACTCAGAGTGAGTAAATTGGCCATTTTCATGCACTTTTAACCATTCCATAAATCTTGTGTTTTGGGCCCCTGGAAGCATGAAAATCACTTTAAACATGCTAATTTTAGCTCTAACACTGATGATCCACCTACAAATGTGAACTGACGTTCAAAAATAAAACATTTGAAAACGGACCATTTTCCACATTTCTGAAGCATGACGTAATGGGGGGGTGTTATCTCTTTTGTCAAAAATCAGCTGTTTTTGCTCGAACATTAAATGCCTCCAAATGGTATTTAATTAACTTCCCGAGCCCCTGGAAGCATGAAAATCACTTTAAACATGCTAATTTTAGCTCTAACACTGATGATCCACCTACAAATGTGAACTGACGTTCAAAAATAAAACATTTGAAAACGGACCATTTTCCACATTTCTGAAGCATGACGTAATGGGGGGGTGTTATCTCTTTTGTCGAAAATCAGCCGTTTTTGCTCGAACATTAAATGCCTCCAAATGGTATTTAATTAACTTCCCGGGGTGAAGAAACCCCTTTTGAGAACTCAGAGTGAATAAATTGGCCATTTTCATGCACTTTTAACCATTCCATAAATCTTGTGTTTTGGGCCCCTGGAAGCATGAAAATCACTTTAAACATGCTAATTTTAGCTCTAACACTGATGATCCACCTACAAATGTGAACTGACGTTCAAAAATAAAACATTTGAAAACGGACCATTTTCCACATTTCTGAAGCATGACGTAATGGGGGGGTGTTATCTCTTTTGTCGAAAATCAGCCGTTTTTGCTCGAACATTAAATGCCTCCAAATGGTATTTAATTAACTTCCCGAGCCCCTGGAAGCATGAAAATCACTTTAAATATGCTAATTTTAGCTCTAACACTGATGATCCACCTACAAATGTGAACTGACGTTCAAAAATAAAACATTTGAAAACGGACCATTTTCCACATTTCTGAAGCATGACGTAATGGGGGGGGTGTTATCTCTTTTGTCGAAAATCAGCCGTTTTTGCTCGAACATTAAATGCCTCCAAATGGTATTTAATTAACTTCCCGAGCCCCTGGAAGCATGAAAATCACTTTAAACATGCTAATTTTAGCTCTAACACTGATGATCCACCTACAAATGTGAACTGACGTTCAAAAATAAAACATTTGAAAACGGACCATTTTCCACATTTCTGAAGCATGACGTAATGGGGGGGTGTTATCTCTTTTGTCGAAAATCAGCCGTTTTTGCCTGAACATTAAATGCCTCCAAATGGTATTTATTTCACTTCCCGAGCCCCTGGAAGCATGAAAATCACTTTAAACATGCTAATTTTAGCTCTAACACTGATGATCCACCTACAAATGTGAACTGACGTTCAAAAATAAAACATTTGAAAACGGACCATTTTCCACATTTCTGAAGCATGACGTAATGGGGGGGTGTTATCTCTTTTGTCGAAAATCAGCCGTTTTTGCTCGAACATTAAATGCCTCCAAATGGTATTTAATTAACTTCCCGAGCCCCTGGAAGCATGAAAATCACTTTAAACATGCTAATTTTAGCTCTAACACTGATGATCCACCTACAAATGTGAACTGACGTTCAAAAATAAAACATTTGAAAACGGACCATTTTCCACATTTCTGAAGCATGACGTAATGGGGGGGTGTTATCTCTTTTGTCGAAAATCAGCCGTTTTTGCTCGAACATTAAATGCCTCCAAATGGTATTTAATTAACTTCCCGGGGTGAAGAAACCCTTTTTGAGAACTCAGAGTGAGTTAATTGGCCATTTTCATGCACTTTTAACCATTCCATAAATCTTGTGTTTTGGGCCCCTGGAAGCATGAAAATCACTTTAAACATGCTAATTTTAGCTCTAACACTGATGACCCACCTACAAATGTGAACTGACGTTCAAAAATAAAACATTTGAAAACGGACCATTTTCCACATTTCTGAAGCATGACGTAATGGGGGGGTGTTATCTCTTTTGTCGAAAATCAGCCGTTTTTGCTCGAACATTAAATGCCTCCAAATGGTATTTAATTAACTTCCCGGGGTGAAGAAACCCTTTTTGAGAACTCAGAGTGAGTAAATTGGCCATTTTCATGCACTTTTAACCATTCCATAAATCTTGTGTTTTGGGCCCCTGGAAGCATGAAAATCACTTTAAACATGCTAATTTTAGCTCTAACACTGATGATCCACCTACAAATGTGAACTGACGTTCAAAAATAAAACATTTGAAAACGGACCATTTTCCACATTTCTGAAGCATGACGTAATGGGGGGGTGTTATCTCTTTTGTCAAAAATCAGCCGTTTTTGCTCGAACATTAAATGCCTCCAAATGGTATTTAATTAACTTCCCGAGCCCCTGGAAGCATGAAAATCACTTTAAACATGCTAATTTTAGCTCTAACACTGATTTTCCACCTACAAATGTGAACTGACGTTCAAAAATAAAACATTTGAAAACGGACCATTTTCCACATTTCTGAAGCATGACGTAATGGGGGGGTGTTATCTCTTTTGTCGAAAATCAGCCGTTTTTGCTCGAACATTAAATGCCTCCAAATGGTATTTATTTCACTTCCCGGGGTGAAGAAACCCTTTTTGAGAACTCAGAGTGAGTAAATTGGCCATTTTCATGCACTTTTAACCATTCCATTAATCTTGTGTTTTGGGCCCCTGGAAGCATGAAAATCACTTTAAACATGCTAATTTTAGCTCTAACACTGATGATCCACCTACAAATGTGAACTGACGTTCAAAAATAAAACATTTGAAAACGGACCATTTTCCACATTTCTGAAGCATGACGTAATGGGGGGGTGTTATCTCTTTTGTCGAAAATCAGCCGTTTTTGCTCGAACATTAAATGCCTCCAAATGGTATTTAATTAACTTCCCGAGCCCCTGGAAGCATGAAAATCACTTTAAACATGCTAATTTTATCTCTAACACTGATGATCCACCTACAAATGTGAACTGACGTTCAAAAATAAAACATTTGAAAACGGACCATTTTCCACATTTCTGAAGCATGACGTAATGGGGGGGTGTTATCTCTTTTGTCGAAAATCAGCCGTTTTTGCTCGAACATTAAATGCCTCCAAATGGTATTTAATTAACTTCCCGGGGTGAAGAAACCCTTTTTGAGAACTCAGAGTGAGTAAATTGGCCATTTTCATGCACTTTTAACCATTCCATTAATCTTGTGTTTTGGGCCCCTGGAAGCATGAAAATCACTTTAAACATGCTAATTTTAGCTCTAACACTGATGATCCACCTACAAATGTGAACTGACGTTCAAAAATAAAACATTTGAAAACGGACCATTTTCCACATTTCTGAAGCATGACGTAATGGGGGGGTGTTATCTCTTTTGTCGAAAATCAGCCGTTTTTGCCTGAACATTAAATGCCTCCAAATGGTATTTATTTCACTTCCCGAGCCCCTGGAAGCATGAAAATCACTTTAAACATGCTAATTTTAGCTCTAACACTGATGATCCACCTACAAATGTGAACTGACGTTCAAAAATAAAACATTTGAAAACGGACCATTTTCCACATTTCTGAAGCATGACGTAATGGGGGGGTGTTATCTCTTTTGTCGAAAATCAGCCGTTTTTGCTCGAACATTAAATGCCTCCAAATGGTATTTAATTAACTTCCCGAGCCCCTGGAAGCATGAAAATCACTTTAAACATGCTAATTTTAGCTCTAACACTGATGATCCACCTACAAATGTGAACTGACGTTCAAAAATAAAACATTTGAAAACGGACCATTTTCCACATTTCTGAAGCATGACGTAATGGGGGGGTGTTATCTCTTTTGTCGAAAATCAGCCGTTTTTGCTCGAACATTAAATGCCTCCAAATGGTATTTAATTAACTTCCCGGGGTGAAGAAACCCTTTTTGAGAACTCAGAGTGAGTTAATTGGCCATTTTCATGCACTTTTAACCATTCCATAAATCTTGTGTTTTGGGCCCCTGGAAGCATGAAAATCACTTTAAACATGCTAATTTTAGCTCTAACACTGATGACCCACCTACAAATGTGAACTGACGTTCAAAAATAAAACATTTGAAAACGGACCATTTTCCACATTTCTGAAGCATGACGTAATGGGGGGGTGTTATCTCTTTTGTCGAAAATCAGCCGTTTTTGCTCGAACATTAAATGCCTCCAAATGGTATTTAATTAACTTCCCGGGGTGAAGAAACCCTTTTTGAGAACTCAGAGTGAGTAAATTGGCCATTTTTTATGCACTTTTAACCATTCCATAAATCTTGTGTTTTGGGCCCCTGGAAGCATGAAAATCACTTTAAACATGCTAATTTTAGCTCTAACATTGATGATCCACCTACAAATGTGAACTGACGTTCAAAAATAAAACATTTGAAAACGGACCATTTTCCACATTTCTGAAGCATGACGTAATGGGGGGGTGTTATCTCTTTTGTCGAAAATCAGCCGTTTTTGCTCGAACATTAAATGCCTCCAAATGGTATTTAATTAACTTCCCGGGGTGAAGAAACCCTTTTTGAGAACTCAGAGTGAGTAAATTGGCCATTTTCATGCACTTTTAACCATTCCATAAATCTTGTGTTTTGGGCCCCTGGAAGCATGAAAATCACTTTAAACATGCTAATTTTAGCTCTAACACTGATGATCCACCTACAAATGTGAACTGACGTTCAAAAATAAAACATTTGAAAACGGACCATTTTCCACATTTCTGAAGCATGACGTAATGGGGGGGTGTTATCTCTTTTGTCGAAAATCAGCCGTTTTTGCTCGAACATTAAATGCCTCCAAATGGTATTTAATTAACTTCCCGAGCCCCTGGAAGCATGAAAATCACTTTAAACATGCTAATTTTAGCTCTAACACTGATGATCCACCTACAAATGTGAACTGACGTTCAAAAATAAAACATTTGAAAACGGACCATTTTCCACATTTCTGAAGCATGACGTAATGGGGGGGTGTTATCTCTTTTGTCGAAAATCAGCCGTTTTTGCTCGAACATTAAATGCCTCCAAATGGTATTTAATTAACTTCCCGGGGTGAAGAAACCCTTTTTGAGAACTCAGAGTGAGTAAATTGGCCATTTTCATGCACTTTTAACCATTCCATAAATCTTGTGTTTTGGGCCCCTGGAAGCATGAAAATCACTTTAAACATGCTAATTTTAGCTCTAACACTGATGATCCACCTACAAATGTGAACTGACGTTCAAAAATAAAACATTTGAAAACGGACCATTTTCCACATTTCTGAAGCATGACGTAATGGGGGGGTGTTATCTCTTTTGTCAAAAATCAGCCGTTTTTGCTCGAACATTAAATGCCTCCAAATGGTATTTAATTAACTTCCCGAGCCCCTGGAAGCATGAAAATCACTTTAAACATGCTAATTTTAGCTCTAACACTGATGATCCACCTACAAATGTGAACTGACGTTCAAAAATAAAACATTTGAAAACGGACCATTTTCCACATTTCTGAAGCATAACGTAATGGGGGGGTGTTATCTCTTTTGTCGAAAATCAGCCGTTTTTGCTCGAACATTAAATGCCTCCAAATGGTATTTAATTAACTTCCCGGGGTGAAGAAACCCCTTTTGAGAACTCAGAGTGAATAAATTGGCCATTTTCATGCACTTTTAACCATTCCATAAATCTTGTGTTTTGGGCCCCTGGAAGCATGAAAATCACTTTAAACATGCTAATTTTAGCTCAACACTGATGATCCACCTACAAATGTGAACTGACGTTCAAAAATAAAACATTTGAAAACGGACCATTTTCCACATTTCTGAAGCATGACGTAATGGGGGGGTGTTATCTCTTTTGTCGAAAATCAGCCGTTTTTGCTCGAACATTAAATGCCTCCAAATGGTATTTAATTAACTTCCCGAGCCCCTGGAAGCATGAAAATCACTTTAAACATGCTAATTTTAGCTCTAACACTGATTTTCCACCTACAAATGTGAACTGACGTTCAAAAATAAAACATTTGAAAACGGACCATTTTCCACATTTCTGAAGCATGACGTAATGGGGGGGTGTTATCTCTTTTGTCGAAAATCAGCCGTTTTTGCTCGAACATTAAATGCCTCCAAATGGTATTTATTTCACTTCCCGGGGTGAAGAAACCCTTTTTGAGAACTCAGAGTGAGTAAATTGGCCATTTTCATGCACTTTTAACCATTCCATTAATCTTGTGTTTTGGGCCCCTGGAAGCATGAAAATCACTTTAAACATGCTAATTTTAGCTCTAACACTGATGATCCACCTACAAATGTGAACTGACGTTCAAAAATAAAACATTTGAAAACGGACCATTTTCCACATTTCTGAAGCATGACGTAATGGGGGGGTGTTATCTCTTTTGTCGAAAATCAGCCGTTTTTGCTCGAACATTAAATGCCTCCAAATGGTATTTAATTAACTTCCCGAGCCCCTGGAAGCATGAAAATCACTTTAAACATGCTAATTTTATCTCTAACACTGATGATCCACCTACAAATGTGAACTGACGTTCAAAAATAAAACATTTGAAAACGGACCATTTTCCACATTTCTGAAGCATGACGTAATGGGGGGGTGTTATCTCTTTTGTCGAAAATCAGCCGTTTTTGCCTGAACATTAAATGCCTCCAAATGGTATTTATTTCACTTCCCGAGCCCCTGGAAGCATGAAAATCACTTTAAACATGCTAATTTTAGCTCTAACACTGATGATCCACCTACAAATGTGAACTGACGTTCAAAAATAAAACATTTGAAAACGGACCATTTTCCACATTTCTGAAGCATGACGTAATGGGGGGGTGTTATCTCTTTTGTCGAAAATCAGCCGTTTTTGCTCGAACATTAAATGCCTCCAAATGGTATTTAATTAACTTCCCGAGCCCCTGGAAGCATGAAAATCACTTTAAACATGCTAATTTTAGCTCTAACACTGATGATCCACCTACAAATGTGAACTGACGTTCAAAAATAAAACATTTGAAAACGGACCATTTTCCACATTTCTGAAGCATAACGTAATGGGGGGGTGTTATCTCTTTTGTCGAAAATCAGCCGTTTTTGCTCGAACATTAAATGCCTCCAAATGGTATTTAATTAACTTCCCGGGGTGAAGAAACCCTTTTTGAGAACTCAGAGTGAGTAAATTGGCCATTTTCATGCACTTTTAACCATTCCATAAATCTTGTGTTTTGGGCCCCTGGAAGCATGAAAATCACTTTAAACATGCTAATTTTAGCTCTAACACTGATGACCCACCTACAAATGTGAACTGACGTTCAAAAATAAAACATTTGAAAACGGACCATTTTCCACATTTCTGAAGCATGACGTAATGGGGGGGTGTTATCTCTTTTGTCGAAAATCAGCCGTTTTTGCTCGAACATTAAATGCCTCCAAATGGTATTTAATTAACTTCCCGAGCCCCTGGAAGCATGAAAATCACTTTAAACATGCTAATTTTAGCTCTAACACTGATTTTCCACCTACAAATGTGAACTGACGTTCAAAAATAAAACATTTGAAAACGGACCATTTTCCACATTTCTGAAGCATGACGTAATGGGGGGGGTGTTATCTCTTTTGTCGAAAATCAGCCGTTTTTGCTCGAACATTAAATGCCTCCAAATGGTATTTATTTCACTTCCCGGGGTGAAGAAACCCTTTTTGAGAACTCAGAGTGAGTAAATTGGCCATTTTCATGCACTTTTAACCATTCCATTAATCTTGTGTTTTGGGCCCCTGGAAGCATGAAAATCACTTTAAACATGCTAATTTTAGCTCTAACACTGATGATCCACCTACAAATGTGAACTGACGTTCAAAAATAAAACATTTGAAAACGGACCATTTTCCACATTTCTGAAGCATGACGTAATGGGGGGGTGTTATCTCTTTTGTCGAAAATCAGCCGTTTTTGCTCGAACATTAAATGCCTCCAAATGGTATTTAATTAACTTCCCGAGCCCCTGGAAGCATGAAAATCACTTTAAACATGCTAATTTTAGCTCTAACACTGATGATCCACCTACAAATGTGAACTGACGTTCAAAAATAAAACATTTGAAAACGGACCATTTTCCACATTTCTGAAGCATGACGTAATGGGGGGGTGTTATCTCTTTTGTCGAAAATCAGCCGTTTTTGCTAGAACATTAAATGCCTCCAAATGGTATTTAATTAACTTCCCGAGCCCCTGGAAGCATGAAAATCACTTTAAACATGCTAATTTTAGCTCTAACACTGATGATCCACCTACAAATGTGAACTGACGTTCAAAAATAAAACATTTGAAAACGGACCATTTTCCACATTTCTGAAGCATGACGTAATGGGGGGGTGTTATCTCTTTTGTCGAAAATCAGCCGTTTTTGCTCGAACATTAAATGCCTCCAAATGGTATTTAATTAACTTCCCGGGGTGAAGAAACCCTTTTTGAGAACTCAGAGTGAGTAAATTGGCCATTTTCATGCACTTTTAACCATTCCATAAATCTTGTGTTTTGGGCCCCTGGAAGCATGAAAATCACTTTAAACATGCTAATTTTAGCTCTAACACTGATGATCCACCTACAAATGTGAACTGACGTTCAAAAATAAAACATTTGAAAACGGACCATTTTCCACATTTCTGAAGCATGACGTAATGGGGGGGTGTTATCTCTTTTGTCAAAAATCAGCTGTTTTTGCTCGAACATTAAATGCCTCCAAATGGTATTTAATTAACTTCCCGAGCCCCTGGAAGCATGAAAATCACTTTAAACATGCTAATTTTAGCTCTAACACTGATGATCCACCTACAAATGTGAACTGACGTTCAAAAATAAAACATTTGAAAACGGACCATTTTCCACATTTCTGAAGCATGACGTAATGGGGGGGTGTTATCTCTTTTGTCGAAAATCAGCCGTTTTTGCTCGAACATTAAATGCCTCCAAATGGTATTTAATTAACTTCCCGGGGTGAAGAAACCCCTTTTGAGAACTCAGAGTGAATAAATTGGCCATTTTCATGCACTTTTAACCATTCCATAAATCTTGTGTTTTGGGCCCCTGGAAGCATGAAAATCACTTTAAACATGCTAATTTTAGCTCTAACACTGATGATCCACCTACAAATGTGAACTGACGTTCAAAAATAAAACATTTGAAAACGGACCATTTTCCACATTTCTGAAGCATGACGTAATGGGGGGGTGTTATCTCTTTTGTCGAAAATCAGCCGTTTTTGCTCGAACATTAAATGCCTCCAAATGGTATTTAATTAACTTCCCGAGCCCCTGGAAGCATGAAAATCACTTTAAATATGCTAATTTTAGCTCTAACACTGATGATCCACCTACAAATGTGAACTGACGTTCAAAAATAAAACATTTGAAAACGGACCATTTTCCACATTTCTGAAGCATGACGTAATGGGGGGGGTGTTATCTCTTTTGTCGAAAATCAGCCGTTTTTGCTCGAACATTAAATGCCTCCAAATGGTATTTAATTAACTTCCCGAGCCCCTGGAAGCATGAAAATCACTTTAAACATGCTAATTTTAGCTCTAACACTGATGATCCACCTACAAATGTGAACTGATGTTCAAAAATAAAACATTTGAAAACGGACCATTTTCCACATTTCTGAAGCATGACGTAATGGGGGGGTGTTATCTCTTTTGTCGAAAATCAGCCGTTTTTGCTCGAACATTAAATGCCTCCAAATGGTATTTAATTAACTTCCCGAGCCCCTGGAAGCATGAAAATCACTTTAAACATGCTAATTTTAGCTCTAACACTGATGATCCACCTACAAATGTGAACTGACGTTCAAAAATAAAACATTTGAAAACGGACCATTTTCCACATTTCTGAAGCATGACGTAATGGGGGGGGTGTTATCTCTTTTGTCGAAAATCAGCCGTTTTTGCTCGAACATTAAATGCCTCCAAATGGTATTTAATTAACTTCCCGGGGTGAAGAAACCCTTTTTGAGAACTCAGAGTCAGTAAATTGGCCATTTTCATGCACTTTTAACCATTCCATTAATCTTGTGTTTTGGGCCCCTGGAAGCATGAAAATCACTTTAAACATGCTAATTTTAGCTCTAACACTGATGATCCACCTACAAATGTGAACTGACGTTCAAAAATAAAACATTTGAAAACGGACCATTTTCCACATTTCTGAAGCATGACGTAATGGGGGGGTGTTATCTCTTTTGTCGAAAATCAGCCGTTTTTGCTCGAACATTAAATGCCTCCAAATGGTATTTAATTAACTTCCCGAGCCCCTGGAAGCATGAAAATCACTTTAAACATGCTAATTTTAGCTCTAACACTGATGATCCACCTACAAATGTGAACTGACGTTCAAAAATAAAACATTTGAAAACGGACCATTTTCCACATTTCTGAAGCATGACGTATTGGGGGGGTGTTATCTCTTTTGTCGAAAATCAGCCGTTTTTGCTCGGACATTAAATGCCTCCAAATGGTATTTAATTAACTTCCCGAGCCCCTGGAAGCATGAAAATCACTTTAAACATGCTAATTTTAGCTCTAACACTGATGATCCACCTACAAATGTGAACTGACGTTCAAAAATAAAACATTTGAAAACAGACCATTTTCCACATTTCTGAAGCATGACGTAATGGGGGGGTGTTATCTCTTTTGTCGAAAATCAGCCGTTTTTGCTCGAACATTAAATGCCTCCAAATGGTATTTAATTAACTTCCCGGGGTGAAGAAACCCTTTTTGAGAACTCAGAGTGAGTAAATTGGCCATTTTCATGCACTTTTAACCATTCCATAAATCTTGTGTTTTGGGCCCCTGGAAGCATGAAAATCACTTTAAACATGCTAATTTTAGCTCTAACACTGATGATCCACCTACAAATGTGAACTGACGTTCAAAAATAAAACATTTGAAAACGGACCATTTTCCACATTTCTGAAGCATGACGTAATGGGGGGGTGTTATCTCTTTTGTCGAAAATCAGCCGTTTTTGCTCGAACATTAAATGCCTCCAAATGGTATTTAATTAACTTCCCGAGCCCCTGGAAGCATGAAAATCACTTTAAACATGCTAATTTTAGCTCTAACACTGATGATCCACCTACAAATGTGAACTGACGTTCAAAAATAAAACATTTGAAAACGGACCATTTTCCACATTTCTGAAGCATGACGTAATGGGGGGGTGTTATCTCTTTTGTCGAAAATCAGCCGTTTTTGCTCGAACATTAAATGCCTCCAAATGGTATTTATTTCACTTCCCGGGGTGAAGAAACCCTTTTTGAGAACTCAGAGTGAGTAAATTGGCCATTTTCATGCACTTTTAACCATTCCATTAATCTTGTGTTTTGGGCCCCTGGAAGCATGAAAATCACTTTAAACATGCTAATTTTAGCTCTAACACTGATGATCCACCTACAAATGTGAACTGACGTTCAAAAATAAAACATTTGAAAACGGACCATTTTCCACATTTCTGAAGCATGACGTAATGGGGGGGTGTTATCTCTTTTGTCGAAAATCAGCCGTTTTTGCTCGAACATTAAATGCCTCCAAATGGTATTTAATTAACTTCCCGAGCCCCTGGAAGCATGAAAATCACTTTAAACATGCTAATTTTAGCTCTAACACTGATGATCCACCTACAAATGTGAACTGACGTTCAAAAATAAAACATTTGAAAACGGACCATTTTCCACATTTCTGAAGCATGACGTAATGGGGGGGTGTTATCTCTTTTGTCGAAAATCAGCCGTTTTTGCTCGAACATTAAATGCCTCCAAATGCTATTTAATTAACTTCCCGAGCCCCTGGAAGCATGAAAATCACTTTAAACATGCTAATTTTAGCTCTAACACTGATGATCCACCTACAAATGTGAACTGACGTTCAAAAATAAAACATTTGAAAACGGGCCATTTTCCACATTTCTGAAGCATGACGTAATGGGGGGGTGTTATCTCTTTTGTCGAAAATCAGCCGTTTTTGCTCGAACATTAAATGCCTCCAAATGGTATTTATTTCACTTCCCGGGGTGAAGAAACCCTTTTTGAGAACTCAGAGTGAGTAAATTGGCCATTTTCATGCACTTTTAACCATTCCATTAATCTTGTGTTTTGGGCCCCTGGAAGCATGAAAATCACTTTAAACATGCTAATTTTAGCTCTAACACTGATGATCCACCTACAAATGTGAACTGACGTTCAAAAATAAAACATTTGAAAACGGACCATTTTCCACATTTCTGAAGCATGACGTAATGGGGGGGTGTTATCTCTTTTGTCGAAAATCAGCCGTTTTTGCTCGAACATTAAATGCCTCCAAATGGTATTTAATTAACTTCCCGAGCCCCTGGAAGCATGAAAATCACTTTAAACATGCTAATTTTAGCTCTAACACTGATGATCCACCTACAAATGTGAACTGACGTTCAAAAATAAAACATTTGAAAACGGACCATTTTCCACATTTCTGAAGCATGACGTAATGGGGGGGGTGTTATCTCTTTTGTCGAAAATCAGCCGTTTTTGCTCGAACATTAAATGCCTCCAAATGGTATTTAATTAACTTCCCGAGCCCCTGGAAGCATGAAAATCACTTTAAACATGCTAATTTTAGCTCTAACACTGATGATCCACCTACAAATGTGAACTGACGTTCAAAAATAAAACATTTGAAAACGGACCATTTTCCACATTTCTGAAGCATGACGTAATGGGGGGGTGTTATCTCTTTTGTCGAAAATCAGCCGTTTTTGCTCGAACATTAAATGCCTCCAAATGGTATTTAATTAACTTCCCGGGGTGAAGAAACCCTTTTTGAGAACTCAGAGTGAGTAAATTGGCCATTTTCTTGCACTTTTAACCATTCCATAAATCTTGTGTTTTGGGCCCCTGGAAGCATGAAAATCACTTTAAACATGCTAATTTTAGCTCTAACACTGATGATCCACCTACAAATGTGAACTGACGTTCAAAAATAAAACATTTGAAAACGGACCATTTTCCACATTTCTGAAGCATGACGTAATGGGGGGGTGTTATCTCTTTTGTCGAAAATCAGCCGTTTTTGCTCGAACATTAAATGCCTCCAAATGGTATTTAATTAACTTCCCGAGCCCCTGGAAGCATGAAAATCACTTTAAACATGCTAATTTTAGCTCCAACACTGATGATCCACCTACAAATGTGAACTGACGTTCAAAAATAAAACATTTGAAAACGGACCATTTTCCACATTTCTGAAGCATGACGTAATGGGGGGGTGTTATCTCTTTTGTCGAAAATCAGCCGTTTTTGCTCGAACATTAAATGCCTCCAAATGCTATTTAATTAACTTCCCGAGCCCCTGGAAGCATGAAAATCACTTTAAACATGCTAATTTTAGCTCTAACACTGATGATCCACCTACAAATGTGAACTGACGTTCAAAAATAAAACATTTGAAAACGGGCCATTTTCCACATTTCTGAAGCATGACGTAATGGGGGGGTGTTATCTCTTTTGTCGAAAATCAGCCGTTTTTGCTCGAACATTAAATGCCTCCAAATGGTATTTATTTCACTTCCCGGGGTGAAGAAACCCTTTTTGAGAACTCAGAGTGAGTAAATTGGCCATTTTCATGCACTTTTAACCATTCCATTAATCTTGTGTTTTGGGCCCCTGGAAGCATGAAAATCACTTTAAACATGCTAATTTTAGCTCTAACACTGATGATCCACCTACAAATGTGAACTGACGTTCAAAAATAAAACATTTGAAAACGGACCATTTTCCACATTTCTGAAGCATGACGTAATGGGGGGGTGTTATCTCTTTTGTCGAAAATCAGCCGTTTTTGCTCGAACATTAAATGCCTCCAAATGGTATTTAATTAACTTCCCGAGCCCCTGGAAGCATGAAAATCACTTTAAACATGCTAATTTTAGCTCTAACACTGATGATCCACCTACAAATGTGAACTGACGTTCAAAAATAAAACATTTGAAAACGGACCATTTTCCACATTTCTGAAGCATGACGTAATGGGGGGGGTGTTATCTCTTTTGTCGAAAATCAGCCGTTTTTGCTCGAACATTAAATGCCTCCAAATGGTATTTAATTAACTTCCCGAGCCCCTGGAAGCATGAAAATCACTTTAAACATGCTAATTTTAGCTCTAACACTGATGATCCACCTACAAATGTGAACTGACGTTCAAAAATAAAACATTTGAAAACGGACCATTTTCCACATTTCTGAAGCATGACGTAATGGGGGGGTGTTATCTCTTTTGTCGAAAATCAGCCGTTTTTGCTCGAACATTAAATGCCTCCAAATGGTATTTAATTAACTTCCCGGGGTGAAGAAACCCTTTTTGAGAACTCAGAGTGAGTAAATTGGCCATTTTCTTGCACTTTTAACCATTCCATAAATCTTGTGTTTTGGGCCCCTGGAAGCATGAAAATCACTTTAAACATGCTAATTTTAGCTCTAACACTGATGATCCACCTACAAATGTGAACTGACGTTCAAAAATAAAACATTTGAAAACGGACCATTTTCCACATTTCTGAAGCATGACGTAATGGGGGGGTGTTATCTCTTTTGTCGAAAATCAGCCGTTTTTGCTCGAACATTAAATGCCTCCAAATGGTATTTAATTAACTTCCCGAGCCCCTGGAAGCATGAAAATCACTTTAAACATGCTAATTTTAGCTCCAACACTGATGATCCACCTACAAATGTGAACTGACGTTCAAAAATAAAACATTTGAAAACGGACCATTTTCCACATTTCTGAAGCATGACGTAATGGGGGAGTGTTATCTCTTTTGTCGAAAATCAGCCGTTTTTGCTCGAACATTAAATGCCTCCAAATGGTATTTAATTAACTTCCCGGGGTGAAGAAACCCTTTTGAGAACTCAGAGTGAGTAAATTGGCCATTTTCATGCACTTTTAACCATTCCATAAATCTTGTGTTTGGGGCCCCTGGAAGCATGAAAATCACTTTAAACATGCTAATTTTAGCTCTAACACTGATGATCCACCTACAAATGTGAACTGACGTTCAAAAATAAAACATTTGAAAACGGACCATTTTCCACATTTCTGAAGCATGACGTAATGGGGGGGTGTTATCTCTTTTGTCGAAAATCAGCCGTTTTTGCTCGAACATTAAATGCCTCCAAATGGTATTTATTTCACTTCCCGAGCCCCTGGAAGCATGAAAATCACTTTAAACATGCTAATTTTAGCTCTAACACTGATGATCCACCTACAAATGTGAACTGACGTTCAAAAATAAAACATGTGAAAACGGACCATTTTCCACATTTCTGAAGCATGACGTAATGGGGGGGTGTTATCTCTTTTGTCGAAAATCAGCCGTTTTTGCTCGAACATTAAATGCCTCCAAATGGTATTTAATTAACTTCCCGTGCCCCTGGAAGCATGAAAATCACTTTAAACATGCTAATTTTAGCTCTAACACTGATGATCCACCTACAAATGTGAACTGACGTTCAAAAATAAAACATTTGAAAACGGACCATTTTCCACATTTCTGAAGCATGACGTAATGGGGGGGGTGTTATCTCTTTTGTCGAAAATCAGCCGTTTTTGCTCGAACATTAAATGCCTCCAAATGGTATTTAATTAACTTCCCGGGGTGAAGAAACCCTTTTTGAGAACTCAGAGTGAGTAAATTGGCCATTTTCATGCACCCTTTAACCATTCCATAAATCTTGTGTTTTGGGCCCCTGGAAGCATGAAAATCACTTTAAACATGCTAATTTTAGCTCTAACACTGATGATCCACCTACAAATGTGAACTGACGTTCAAAAATAAAACATTTGAAAACGGACCATTTTCCACATTTCTGAAGCATGACGTAATGGGGGGGTGTTATCTCTTTTGTCGAAAATCAGCCGTTTTTGCTCGAACATTAAATGCCTCCAAATGGTATTTAATTAACTTCCCGAGCCCCTGGAAGCATGAAAATCACTTTAAACATGCTAATTTTAGCTCTAACACTGATGATCCACCTACAAATGTGAACTGACGTTCAAAAATAAAACATTTGAAAACGGACCATTTTCCACATTTCTGAAGCATGACGTAATGGGGGGGTGTTATCTCTTTTGTCGAAAATCAGCCGTTTTTGCTCGAACATTAAATGCCTCCAAATGGTATTTAATTAACTTCCCGAGCCCCTGGAAGCATGAAAATCACTTTAAACATGCTAATTTTAGCTCTAACACTGATGATCCACCTACAAATGTGAACTGACGTTCAAAAATAACACATTTGAAAACGGACCATTTTCCACATTTCTGAAGCATGACGTAATGGGGGGGTGTTATCTCTTTTGTCGAAAATTAGCCGTTTTTGCTCGAACATTAAATGCCTCCAAATGGTATTTAATTAACTTCCCGGGGTGAAGAAACCCTTTTTGAGAACTCAGAGTGAGTAAATTGGCCATTTTCATGCACTTTTAACCATTCCATAAATCTTGTGTTTTGGGCCCCTGGAAGCATGAAAATCACTTTAGACATGCTAATTTTAGCTCTAACACTGATGATCCACCTACAAATGTGAACTGACGTTCAAAAATGAAACATTTGAAAACGGACCATTTTCCACATTTCTGAAGCATGACGTAATGGGGGGGTGTTATCTCTTTTGTCGAAAATCAGCCGTTTTTGCTCGAACATTAAATGCCTCCAAATGGTATTTAATTAACTTCCCGAGCCCCTGGAAGCATGAAAATCACTTTAAACATGCTAATTTTAGCTCTAACACTGATGATCCACCTACAAATGTGAACTGACATTCAAAAATAAAACATTTGAAAACGGACCATTTTCCACATTTCTGAAGCATGACGTAATGGGGGGGTGTTATCTCTTTTGTCGAAAATCAGCCGTTTTTGCTCGAACATTAAATGCCTCCAAAAGGTATTTAATCAACTTCCCGGGGTGAAGAAACCCTTTTGAGAACTCAGAGTGAGTAAATTGGCCATTTTCATGCACTTTTAACCATTCCATAAATCTTGTGTTTGGGGCCCCTGGAAGCATGAAAATCACTTTAAACATGCTAATTTTAGCTCTAACACTGATGATCCACCTACAAATGTGAACTGACGTTCAAAAATAAAACATTTGAAAACGGACCATTTCCACATTTCTGAAGCATGACGTAATGGGGGGGTGTTATCTCTTTTGTCGAAAATCAGCCGTTTTTGCTCGAACATTAAATGCCTCCAAATGGTATTTATTTCACTTCCCGAGCCCCTGGAAGCATGAAAATCACTTTAAACATGCTAATTTTAGCTCTAACACTGATGATCCACCTACAAATGTGAACTGACGTTCAAAAATAAAACATTTGAAAACGGACCATTTTCCACATTTCTGAAGCATGACGTAATGGGGGGGTGTTATCTCTTTTGTCGAAAATCAGCCGTTTTTGCTCGAACATTAAATGCCTCCAAATGGTATTTAATTAACTTCCCGAGCCCCTGGAAGCATGAAAATCACTTTAAACATGCTAATTTTAGCTCTAACACTGATGATCCACCTACAAATGTGAACTGACGTTCAAAAATAAACATTTGAAAACGGACCATTTTCCATAAACTGAAGCATGACGTAATGGGGGGGTGTTATCTCTTTTGTCGAAAATCAGCCGTTTTTGCTCGAACATTAAATGCCTCCAAATGGTATTTATTTCACTTCCCGGGGTGAAGAAACCCTTTTTGAGAACTCAGAGTGAGTAAATTGGCCATTTTCATGCACTTTTAACCATTCCATTAATCTTGTGTTTTGGGCCCCTGGAAGCATGAAAATCACTTTAAACATGCTAATTTTAGCTCTAACACTGATGATCCACCTACAAATGTGAACTGACGTTCAAAAATAAAACATTTGAAAACGGACCATTTTCCACATTTCTGATGCATGACGTAATGGGGGGGTGTTATCTCTTTTGTCGAAAATCAGCCGTTTTTGCTCGAACATTAAATGCCTCCAAATGGTATTTAATTAACTTCCCGAGCCCCTGGAAGCATGAAAATCACTTTAAACATGCTAATTTTAGCTCTAACACTGATGATCCACCTACAAATGTGAACTGACGTTCAAAAATAAAACATTTGAAAACGGACCATTTTCCACATTTCTGAAGCATGACGTAATGGGGGGGTGTTATCTCTTTTGTCGAAAATCAGCCGTTTTTGCTCGAACATTAAATGCCTCCAAATGGTATTTAATTAACTTCCCGGAGTGAAGAAACCCTTTTTGAGAACTCAGAGTGAGTAAATTGGCCATTTTCATGCACTTTTAACCATTCCATTAATCTTGTGTTTTGGGTCCCTGGAAGCATGAAAATCACTTTAAACATGCTAATTTTAGCTCTAACACTGATGATCCACCTACAAATGTGAACTGACGTTCAAAAATAAAACATTTGAAAACGGACCATTTTCCACATTTCTGAAGCATGACGTAATGGGGGGGTGTTATCTCTTTTGTCGAAAATCAGCCGTTTTTGCTCGAACATTAAATGCCTCCAAATGGTATTTAATTAACTTCCCGAGCCCCTGGAAGCATGAAAATCACTTTAAACATGCTAATTTTAGCTCTAACACTGATGATCCACCTACAAATGTGAACTGACGTTCAAAAATAAAACATTTGAAAACGGACCATTTTCCACATTTCTGAAGCATGACGTAATGGGGGGGTGTTATCTCTTTTGTCGAAAATCAGCCGTTTTTGCTCGAACATTAAATGCCTCCAAATGGTATTTATTTAACTTCCCAGGGTGAAGAAACCCTTTTTGAGAACTCAGAGTGAGTAAATTGGCCATTTACATGCACTTTTAACCATTCCATAAATCTTGTGTTTTGGGCCCCTGGAAGCATGAAAATCACTTTAAACATGCTAATTTTAGCTCTAACACTGATGATCCACCTACAAATGTGAACTGACGTTCAAAAATAAAACATTTGAAAACGGACCATTTTCCACATTTCTGAAGCATGACGTAATGGGGGGGTGTTATCTCTTTTGTCGAAAATCAGCCGTTTTTGCTCGAACATTAAATGCCTCCAAATGGTATTTAATTAACTTCCCGAGCCCCTGGAAGCATGAAAATCACTTTAAACATGCTAATTTTAGCTCTAACACTGATGATCCACCTACAAATGTGAACTGACGTTCAAAAATAAAACATTTGAAAACGGACCATTTTCCACATTTCTGAAGCATGACGTAATGGGGGGGTGTTATCTCTTTTGTCGAAAATCAGCCGTTTTTGCTCGAACATTAAATGCCTCCAAATGGTATTTATTTCACTTCCCGGGGTGAAGAAACCCTTTTTGAGAACTCAGAGTGAGTAAATTGGCCATTTTCATGCACTTTTAACCATTCCATAAATCTTGTGTTTTGGGCCCCTGGAAGCATGAAAATCACTTTAAACATGCTAATTTTAGCTCTAACACTGATGATCCACCTACAAATGTGAACTGACGTTCAAAAATAAAACATTTGAAAACGGACCATTTTCCACATTTCTGAAGCATGACGTAATGGGGGGGGTGTTATCTCTTTTGTCGAAAATCAGCCGTTTTTGCTCGAACATTAAATGCCTCCAAATGGTATTTAATTAACTTCCCGAGCCCCTGGAAGCATGAAAATCACTTTAAACATGCTAATTTTAGCTCTAACACTGATGATCCACCTACAAATGTGAACTGACGTTCAAAAATAAAACATTTGAAAACGGACCATTTTCCACATTTCTGAAGCATGACGTAATGGGGGGGTGTTATCTCTTTTGTCGAAAATCAGCCGTTTTTGCTCGAACATTAAATGCCTCCAAATGGTATTTATTTCACTTCCCGAGCCCCTGGAAGCATGAAAATCACTTTAAACATGCTAATTTTAGCTCTAACACTGATGATCCACCTACAAATGTGAACTGACGTTCAAAAATAAAACATTTGAAAACGGACCATTTTCCACATTTCTGAAGCATGACGTAATGGGGGGGTGTTATCTCTTTTGTCGAAAATCAGCCGTTTTTGCTCGAACATTAAATGCCTCCAAATGGTATTTAATTAACTTCCCGAGCCCCTGGAAGCATGAAAATCACTTTAAACATGCTAATTTTAGCTCTAACACTGATGATCCACCTACAAATGTGAACTGACGTTCAAAAATAAAACATTTGAAAACGGACCATTTTCCACATTTCTGAAGCATGACGTAATGGGGGGGTGTTATCTCTTTTGTCGAAAATCAGCCGTTTTTGCTCGAACATTAAATGCCTCCAAATGGTATTTAATTAACTTCCCGGGGTGAAGAAACCCTTTTTGAGAACTCAGAGTGAGTAAATTGGCCATTTTCATGCACTTTTAACCATTCCATAAATCTTGTGTTTTGGGCCCCTGGAAGCATGAAAATCACTTTAAACATGCTAATTTTAGCTCTAACACTGATGATCCACCTACAAATGTGAACTGACGTTCAAAAATAAAACATTTGAAAACGGACCATTTTCCACATTTCTGAAGCATGACGTAATGGGGGGGTGTTATCTCTTTTGTCGAAAATCAGCCGTTTTTGCTCGAACATTAAATGCCTCCAAATGGTATTTAATTAACTTCCCGAGCCCCTGGAAGCATGAAAATCACTTTAAACATGCTAATTTTAGCTCTAACACTGATGATCCACCTACAAATGTGAACTGACGTTCAAAAATAAAACATTTGAAAACGGACCATTTTCCATAAACTGAAGCATGACGTAATGGGGGGGTGTTATCTCTTTTGTCGAAAATCAGCCGTTTTTGCTCGAACATTAAATGCCTCCAAATGGTATTTATTTCACTTCCCGGGGTGAAGAAACCCTTTTTGAGAACTCAGAGTGAGTAAATTGGCCATTTTCATGCACTTTTAACCATTCCATTAATCTTGTGTTTTGGGCCCCTGGAAGCATGAAAATCACTTTAAACATGCTAATTTTAGCTCTAACACTGATGATCCACCTACAAATGTGAACTGACGTTCAAAAATAAAACATTTGAAAACGGACCATTTTCCACATTTCTGAAGCATGACGTAATGGGGGGGTGTTATCTCTTTTGTCGAAAATCAGCCGTTTTTGCTCAAACATTAAATGCCTCCAAATGGTACTTAATTAACTTCCCGAGCCCCTGGAAGCATGAAAATCACTTTAAACATGCTAATTTTAGCTCTAACACTGATGATCCACCTACAAATGTGAACTGACGTTCAAAAATAAAACATTTGAAAACGGACCATTTTCCACATTTCTGAAGCATGACGTAATGGGGGGGTGTTATCTCTTTTGTCGAAAATCAGCCGTTTTTGCTCGAACATTAAATGCCTCCAAATGGTATTTAATTAACTTCCCAGGGTGAAGAAACCCTTTTTGAGAACTCAGAGTGAGTAAATTGGCCATTTTCATGCACTTTTAACCATTCCATAAATCTTGTGTTTTGGGCCCCTGGAAGCATGAAAATCACTTTAAACATGCTAATTTTAGCTCTAACACTGATGATCCACCTACAAATGTGAACTGACGTTCAAAAATAAAACATTTGAAAACGGACCATTTTCCACATTTCTGAAGCATGACGTAATGGGGGGGTGTTATCTCTTTTGTCGAAAATCAGCCGTTTTTGCTCGAACATTAAATGCCTCCAAATGGTATTTAATTAACTTCCCGAGCCCCTGGAAGCATGAAAATCACTTTAAACATGCTAATTTTAGCTCTAACACTGATGATCCACCTACAAATGTGAACTGACGTTCAAAAATAAAACATTTGAAAACGGACCATTTTCCACATTTCTGAAGCATGACGTAATGGGGGGGTGTTATCTCTTTTGTCGAAAATCAGCCGTTTTTGCTCGAACATTAAATGCCTCCAAATGGTATGTATTTCACTTCCCGGGGTGAAGAAACCCTTTTTGAGAACTCAGAGTGAGTAAATTGGCCATTTTCATGCACTTTTAACCATTCCATAAATCTTGTATTTTGGGCCCCTGAAAGCATGAAAATCACTTTAAACATGCTAATTTTAGCTCTAACACTGATGATCCACCTACAAATGTGAACTGACGTTCAAAAATAAAACATTTGAAAACGGACCATTTTCCACATTTCTGAAGCATGACGTAATGGGGGGGTGTTATCTCTTTTGTCGAAAATCAGCCGTTTTTGCTCGAACATTAAATGCCTCCAAATGGTATTTAATTAACTTCCCGAGCCCCTGGAAGCATGAAAATCACTTTAAACATGCTAATTTTAGCTCTAACACTGATGATCCACCTACAAATCTGAACTGACGTTCAAAAATAAAACATTTGAAAACGGACCATTTTCCACATTTCTGAAGCATGACGTAATGGGGGGGTGTTATCTCTTTTGTCGAAAATCAGCCGTTTTTGCTCGAACATTAAATGCCTCCAAATGGTATTTAATTAACTTCCCGGGGTGAAGAAACCCTTTTTGAGAACTCAGAGTGAGTAAATTGGCCATTTTCATGCACTTTTAACCATTCCATAAATCTTGTGTTTTGGGCCCCTGGAAGCATGAAAATCACTTTAAACATGCTAATTTTAGCTCTAACACTGATGATCCACCTACAAATGTGAACTGACGTTCAAAAATAAAACATTTGAAAACGGAACATTTTCCACATTTCTGAAGCATGACGTAATGGGGGGGTGTTATCTCTTTTGTCGAAAATCAGCCGTTTTTGCTCGAACATTAAATGCCTCCAAATGGTATTTAATTAACTTCCCGAGCCCCTGGAAGCATGAAAATCACTTTAAACATGCTAATTTTAGCTCTAACACTGATCCACCTACAAATGTGAACTGACGTTCAAAAATAAAACATTTGAAAACGGACCATTTTCCACATTTCTGAAGCATGACGTAATGGGGGGGTGTTATCTCTTTTGTCGAAAATCAGCCGTTTTTGCTCGAACATTAAATGCCTCCAAATGGTATTTAATTAACTTCCCGGGGTGAAGAAACCCTTTTTGAGAACTCAGAGTGAGTAAATTGGCCATTTTCATGCACTTTTAACCATTCCATAAATCTTGTGTTTTGGGCCCCTGGAAGCATGAAAATAACTTTAAACATGCTAATTTTAGCTCTAACACTGATGATCCACCTACAAATGTGAACTGACGTTCAAAAATAAAACATTTGAAAACGGACCATTTTCCACATTTCTGAAGCATGACGTAATGGGGGGGTGTTATCTCTTTTGTCGAAAATCAGCCGTTTTTGCTCGAACATTAAATGCCTCCAAATGGTATTTATTTCACTTCCCGAGCCCCTGGAAGCATGAAAATCACTTTAAACATGCTAATTTTAGCTCTAACACTGATGATCCACCTACAAATGTGAACTGACGTTCAAAAATAAAACATTTGAAAACGGACCATTTTCCACATTTCTGAAGCATGACGTAATGGGGGGGTGTTATCTCTTTTGTCGAAAATCAGCCGTTTTTGCTCGAACATTAAATGCCTCCAAATGGTATTTATTTCACTTCCCGAGCCCCTGGAAGCATGAAAATCACTTTAAACATGCTCATTTTAGCTCTAACACTGATGATCCACCTACAAATGTGAACTAACGTTCAAAAATAAAACATTTGAAAACGGACCATTTTCCACATTTCTGAAGCATGACGTAATGGGGGGGTGTTATCTCTTTTGTCGAAAATCAGCCGTTTTTGCTCGAACATTAAATGCCTCCAAATGGTATTTAATTAACTTCCCGAGCCCCTGGAAGCATGAAAATCACTTTAAACATGCTAATTTTAGCTCTAACACTGATGATCCACCTACAAATGTGAACTGACGTTCAAAAATAAAACATTTGAAAACGGACCATTTTCCACATTTCTGAAGCATGACGTAATGGGGGGTGTTATCTCTTTTGTCGAAAATCAGCCGTTTTTGCTCGAACATTAAATGCCTCCAAATGGTATTTAATTAACTTCCCGAGCCCCTGGAAGCATGAAAATCACTTTAAACATGCTAATTTTAGCTCTAACACTGATGATCCACCTACAAATGTGAACTGACGTTCAAAAATAAAACATTTGAAAACGGACCATTTTCCACATTTCTGAAGCATGACGTAATGGGGGGGTGTTATCTCTTTTGTCGAAAATCAGCCGTTTTTGCTCGAATATTAAATGCCTCCAAATGGTATTTATTTCACTTCCCGGGGTGAAGAAACCCTTTTTGAGAACTCAGAGTGAGTAAATTGGCCATTTTCATGCACTTTTAACCATTCCATAAATCTTGTGTTTTGGGCCCCTGGAAGCATGAAAATCACTTTAAACATGCTAATTTTAGCTCTAACACTGATGATCCACCTACAAATGTGAACTGACGTTCAAAAATAAAACATTTGAAAACGGACCATTTTCCACATTTCTGAAGCATGACGTAATGGGGGGGTGTTATCTCTTTTGTCGAAAATCAGCCGTTTTTGCTCGAACATTAAATGCCTCCAAATGGTATTTAATTAACTTCCCGAGCCCCTGGAAGCATGAAAATCACTTTAAACATGCTAATTTTAGCTCTAACACTGATGATCCACCTACAAATGTGAACTGACGTTCAAAAATAAAACATTTGAAAATGGACCATTTTCCACATTTCTGAAGCATGACGTAATGGGGGGGTGTTATCTCTTTTGTCGAAAATCTGCTGTTTTTGCTCGAACATTAAATGCCTCCAAATGGTATTTAATTAACTTCCCGGGGTGAAGAAACCCTTTTTGAGAACTCAGAGTGAGTAAATTGGCCATTTTCATGCACTTTTAACCATTCCATAAATCTTGTGTTTTGGGCCCCTGGAAGCAAGAAAATCACTTTAAACATGCTAATTTTAGCTCTAACACTGATGATCCACCTACAAATGTGAACTGACGTTCAAAAATAAAACATTTGAAAACGGACCATTTTCCACATTTCTGAAGCATGACGTAATGGGGGGGTGTTATCTCTTTTGTCGAAAATCAGCCGTTTTTGCTCGAACATTAAATGCCTCCAAATGGTATTTAATTAACTTCCCGAGCCCCTGGAAGCATGAAAATCACTTTAAACATGCTAATTTTAGCTCTAACACTGATGATCCACCTACAAATGTGAACTGACGTTCAAAAATAAAACATTTGAAAACGGACCATTTTCCACATTTCTGAAGCATGACGTAATGGGGGGGTGTTATCTCTTTTGTCGAAAATCAGCCATTTTTGCTCGAACATTAAATGCCTCCAAATGGTATTTATTTCACTTCCCGGGGTGAAGAAACCCTTTTTGAGAACTCAGAGTGAGTAAATTGGCCATTTTCATGCACTTTTAACCATTCCATAAATCTTGTGTTTTGGGCCCCTGGAAGCATGAAAATCACTTTAAACATGCTAATTTTAGCTCTAACACTGATGATCCACCTACAAATGTGAACTGACGTTCATAAATAAAACATTTGAAAACGGACCATTTTCCACATTTCTGAAGCATGACGTAATGGGGGGTGTTATCTCTTTTGTCGAAAATCAGCCGTTTTTGCTCGAACATTAAATGCCTCCAAATGGTATTTAATTAACTTCCCGAGCCCCTGGAAGCATGAAAATCACTTTAAACATGCTAATTTTAGCTCTAACACTGATGATCCACCTACAAATGTGAACTGACGTTCAAAAATAAAACATTTGAAAACGGACCATTTTCCACATTTCTGAAGCATGACGTAATGGGGGGGTGTTATCTCTTTTGTCGAAAATCAGCCGTTTTTGCTCGAACATTAAATGCCTCCAAATGGTATTTAATTAACTTCCTGGGGTGAAGAAACCCTTTTTGAGAACTCAGAGTGAGTAAATTGGCCATTTTCATGCACTTTTAACCATTCCATAAATCTTGTGTTTTGGGCCCCTGGAAGCATGAAAATCACTTTAAACATGCTAATTTTAGCTCTAACACTGATGATCCACCTACAAATGTGAACTGACGTTCAAAAATAAAACATTTGAAAACGGACCATTTTCCACATTTCTGAAGCATGACGTAATGGGGGGGTGTTATCTCTTTTGTCGAAAATCAGCCGTTTTTGCTCGAACATTAAATGCCTCCAAATGGTATTTAATTAACTTCCCGAGCCCCTGGAAGCATGAAAATCACTTTAAACATGCTAATTTTAGCTCTAACACTGATGATCCACCTACAAATGTGAACTGACGTTCAAAAATAAAACATTTGAAAACGGACCATTTTCCACATTTCTGAAGCATGACGTAATGGGGGGGTGTTATCTCTTTTGTCGAAAATCAGCCGTTTTTGCTCGAACATTAAATGCCTCCAAATGGTATTTAATTAACTTCCCGAGCCCCTGGAAGCATGAAAATCACTTTAAACATGCTAATTTTAGCTCTAACACTGATGATCCACCTACAAATGTGAACTGACGTTCAAAAATAAAACATTTGAAAACGGACCATTTTCCACATTTCTGAAGCATGACGTAATGGGGGGGTGTTATCTCTTTTGTCGAAAATCAGCCGTTTTTGCTCGAACATTAAATGCCTCCAAATGGTATTTAATTAACTTCCCGGGGTGAAGAAACCCTTTTTGAGAACTCAGAGTGAGTAAATTGGCCATTTTCATGCACTTTTAACCATTCCATAAATCTTGTGTTTTGGGCCCCTGGAAGCATGAAAATCACTTTAAACATGCTAATTTTAGCTCTAACACTGATGATCCACCTACAAATGTGAACTGACGTTCAAAAATAAAACATTTGAAAACGGACCATTTTCCACATTTCTGAAGCATGACGTAATGGGGGGGTGTTATCTCTTTTGTCGAAAATCAGCCGTTTTTGCTCGAACATTAAATGCCTCCAAATGGTATTTAATTAACTTCCCGAGCCCCTGGAAGCATGAAAATCACTTTAAACATGCTAATTTTAGCTCTAACACTGATGATCCACCTACAAATGTGAACTGACGTTCAAAAATAAAACATTTGAAAACGGACCATTTTCCATAAACTGAAGCATGACGTAATGGGGGGGTGTTATCTCTTTTGTCGAAAATCAGCCGTTTTTGCTCGAACATTAAATGCCTCCAAATGGTATTTATTTCACTTCCCGGGGTGAAGAAACCCTTTTTGAGAACTCAGAGTGAGTAAATTGGCCATTTTCATGCACTTTTAACCATTCCATTAATCTTGTGTTTTGGGCCCCTGGAAGCATGAAAATCACTTTAAACATGCTAATTTTAGCTCTAACACTGATGATCCACCTACAAATGTGAACTGACGTTCAAAAATAAAACATTTGAAAACGGACCATTTTCCACATTTCTGAAGCATGACGTAATGGGGGGGTGTTATCTCTTTTGTCGAAAATCAGCCGTTTTTGCTCAAACATTAAATGCCTCCAAATGGTATTTAATTAACTTCCCGAGCCCCTGGAAGCATGAAAATCACTTTAAACATGCTAATTTTAGCTCTAACACTGATGATCCACCTACAAATGTGAACTGACGTTCAAAAATAAAACATTTGAAAACGGACCATTTTCCACATTTCTGAAGCATGACGTAATGGGGGGGTGTTATCTCTTTTGTCGAAAATCAGCCGTTTTTGCTCGAACATTAAATGCCTCCAAATGGTATTTAATTAACTTCCCAGGGTGAAGAAACCCTTTTTGAGAACTCAGAGTGAGTAAATTGGCCATTTTCATGCACTTTTAACCATTCCATAAATCTTGTGTTTTGGGCCCCTGGAAGCATGAAAATCACTTTAAACATGCTAATTTTAGCTCTAACACTGATGATCCACCTACAAATGTGAACTGACGTTCAAAAATAAAACATTTGAAAACGGACCATTTTCCACATTTCTGAAGCATGACGTAATGGGGGGGTGTTATCTCTTTTGTCGAAAATCAGCCGTTTTTGCTCGAACATTAAATGCCTCCAAATGGTATTTAATTAACTTCCCGAGCCCCTGGAAGCATGAAAATCACTTTAAACATGCTAATTTTAGCTCTAACACTGATGATCCACCTACAAATGTGAACTGACGTTCAAAAATAAAACATTTGAAAACGGACCATTTTCCACATTTCTGAAGCATGACGTAATGGGGGGGTGTTATCTCTTTTGTCGAAAATCAGCCGTTTTTGCTCGAACATTAAATGCCTCCAAATGGTATGTATTTCAATTCCCGGGGTGAAGAAACCCTTTTTGAGAACTCAGAGTGAGTAAATTGGCCATTTTCATGCACTTTTAACCATTCCATAAATCTTGTGTTTTGGGCCCCTGGAAGCATGAAAATCACTTTAAACATGCTAATTTTAGCTCTAACACTGATGATCCACCTACAAATGTGAACTGACGTTCAAAAATAAAACATTTGAAAACGGACCATTTTCCACATTTCTGAAGCATGACGTAATGGGGGGGTGTTTTCTCTTTTGTCGAACATCAGCCGTTTTTGCTCGAACATTAAATGCCTCCAAATGGTATTTAATTAACTTCCCGAGCCCCTGGAAGCATGAAAATCACTTTAAACATGCTAATTTTAGCTCTAACACTGATGATCCACCTACAAATCTGAACTGACGTTCAAAAATAAAACATTTGAAAACGGACCATTTTCCACATTTCTGAAGCATGACGTAATGGGGGGGTGTTATCTCTTTTGTCGAAAATCAGCCGTTTTTGCTCGAACATTAAATGCCTCCAAATGGTATTTAATTAACTTCCCGGGGTGAAGAAACCCTTTTTGAGAACTCAGAGTGAGTAAATTGGCCATTTTCATGCACTTTTAACCATTCCATAAATCTTGTGTTTTGGGCCCCTGGAAGCATGAAAATCACTTTAAACATGCTAATTTTAGCTCTAACACTGATGATCCACCTACAAATGTGAACTGACGTTCAAAAATAAAACATTTGAAAACGGACCATTTTCCACATTTCTGAAGCATGACGTAATGGGGGGGTGTTATCTCTTTTGTCGAAAATCAGCCGTTTTTGCTCGAACATTAAATGCCTCCAAATGGTATTTAATTAACTTCCCGAGCCCCTGGAAGCATGAAAATCACTTTAAACATGCTCATTTTAGCTCTAACACTGATGATCCACCTACAAATGTGAACTAACGTTCAAAAATAAAACATTTGAAAACGGACCATTTTCCACATTTCTGAAGCATGACGTAATGGGGGGGTGTTATCTCTTTTGTCGAAAATCAGCCGTTTTTGCTCGAACATTAAATGCCTCCAAATGGTATTTAATTAACTTCCCGAGCCCCTGGAAGCATGAAAATCACTTTAAACATGCTAATTTTAGCTCTAACACTGATGATCCACCTACAAATATGAACTGACGTTCAAAAATAAAACATTTGAAAACGGACCATTTTCCACATTTCTGAAGCATGACGTAATGGGGGGTGTTATCTCTTTTGTCGAAAATCAGCCGTTTTTGCTCGAACATTAAATGCCTCCAAATGGTATTTAATTAACTTCCTGAGCCCCTGGAAGCATGAAAATCACTTTAAACATGCTAATTTTAGCTCTAACACTGATGATCCACCTACAAATGTGAACTGACGTTCAAAAATAAAACATTTGAAAACGGACCATTTTCCACATTTCTGAAGCATGACGTAATGGGGGGGTGTTATCTCTTTTGTCGAAAATCAGCCGTTTTTGCTCGAATATTAAATGCCTCCAAATGGTATTTATTTCACTTCCCGGGGTGAAGAAACCCTTTTTGAGAACTCAGAGTGAGTAAATTGGCCATTTTCATGCACTTTTAACCATTCCATAAATCTTGTGTTTTGGGCCCCTGGAAGCATGAAAATCACTTTAAACATGCTAATTTTAGCTCTAACACTGATGATCCACCTACAAATGTGAACTGACGTTCAAAAATAAAACATTTGAAAACGGACCATTTTCCACATTTCTGAAGCATGACGTAATGGGGGGGTGTTATCTCTTTTGTCGAAAATCAGCCGTTTTTGCTCGAACATTAAATGCCTCCAAATGGTATTTAATTAACTTCCCGAGCCCCTGGAAGCATGAAAATCACTTTAAACATGCTAATTTTAGCTCTAACACTGATGATCCACCTACAAATGTGAACTGACGTTCAAAAATAAAACATTTGAAAATGGACCATTTTCCACATTTCTGAAGCATGACGTAATGGGGGGGTGTTATCTCTTTTGTCGAAAATCTGCTGTTTTTGCTCGAACATTAAATGCCTCCAAATGGTATTTAATTAACTTCCCGGGGTGAAGAAACCCTTTTTGAGAACTCAGAGTGAGTAAATTGGCCATTTTCATGCACTTTTAACCATTCCATAAATCTTGTGTTTTGGGCCCCTGGAAGCAAGAAAATCACTTTAAACATGCTAATTTTAGCTCTAACACTGATGATCCACCTACAAATGTGAACTGACGTTCAAAAATAAAACATTTGAAAACGGACCATTTTCCACATTTCTGAAGCATGACGTAATGGGGGGGTGTTATCTCTTTTGTCGAAAATCAGCCGTTTTTGCTCGAACATTAAATGCCTCCAAATGGTATTTAATTAACTTCCCGAGCCCCTGGAAGCATGAAAATCACTTTAAACATGCTAATTTTAGCTCTAACACTGATGATCCACCTACAAATGTGAACTGACGTTCAAAAATAAAACATTTGAAAATGGACCATTTTCCACATTTCTGAAGCATGACGTAATGGGGGGGTGTTATCTCTTTTGTCGAAAATCAGCCGTTTTTGCTCGAACATTAAATGCCTCCAAATGGTATTTAATTAACTTCCCGGGGTGAAGAAACCCTTTTTGAGAACTCAGAGTGAGTAAATTGGCCATTTTCATGCACTTTTAACCATTCCATAAATCTTGTGTTTTGGGCCCCTGGAAGCATGAAAATCACTTTAAACATGCTAATTTTAGCTCTAACACTGATGATCCACCTACAAATGTGAACTGACGTTCAAAAATAAAACATTTGAAAACGGACCATTTTCCACATTTCTGAAGCATGACGTAATGCGGGGGTGTTATCTCTTTTGTCGAAAATCAGCCATTTTTGCTCGAACATTAAATGCCTCCAAATGGTATTTAATTAACTTCCCGAGCCCCTGAAAGCATGAAAATCACTTTAAACATGCTAATTTTAGCTCTAACACTGATGATCCACCTACAAATGTGAACTGACGTTCAAAAATAAAACATTTGAAAACTGACCATTTTCCACATTTCTGAAGCATGACGTAATGGGGGGGTGTTATCTCTTTTGTCGAAAATCAGCCGTTTTTGCTCGAACATTAAATGCCTCCAAATGGTATTTAATTAACTTCCCGGGGTGAAGAAACCCTTTTTGAGAACTCAGAGTGAGTAAATTGGCCATTTTCATGCACTTTTAACCATTCCATAAATCTTGTGTTTTGGGCCCTTGGAAGCATGAAAATCACTTTAAACATGCTAATTTTAGCTCTAACACTGATGATCCACCTACAAATGTGAACTGACGTTCAAAAATAAAACATTTGAAAACGGACCATTTTCCACATTTCTGAAGCATGACGTAATGGGGGGGTGTTATCTCTTTTGTCGAAAATCAGCCGTTTTTGCTCGAACATTAAATGCCTCCAAATGGTATTTATTTCACTTCCCGAGCCCCTGGAAGCATGAAAATCACTTTAAACATGCTAATTTTAGCTCTAACACTGATGATCCACCTACAAATGTGAACTGACGTTCAAAAATAAAACATTTGAAAACGGACCATTTTCCACATTTCTGAAGCATGACGTAATGGGGGGGTGTTATCTCTTTTGTCGAAAATCAGCCGTTTTTGCTCGAACATTAAATGCCTCCAAATGGTATTTATTTCACTTCCCGAGCCCCTGGAAGCATGAAAATCACTTTAAACATGCTAATTTTAGCTCTAACACTGATGATCCACCTACAAATGTGAACTGACGTTCAAAAATAAAACATTTGAAAACGGACCATTTTCCACATTTCTGAAGCATGACGTAATGGGGGGGTGTTATCTCTTTTGTCGAAATTCAGCCGTTTTTGCTCGAACATTAAATGCCTCCAAATGGTATTTAATTAACTTCCCGAGCCCCTGGAAGCATGAAAATCACTTTAAACATGCTAATTTTAGCTCTAACACTGATGATCCACCTACAAATGTGAACTGACGTTCAAAAATAAAACATTTGAAAACGGACCATTTTCCACATTTCTGAAGCATGACGTAATGGGGGGGTGTTATCTCTTTTGTCGAAAATCAGCCGTTTTTGCTCGAACATTAAATGCCTCCAAATGGTATTTAATTAACTTCCCGGGGTGAAGAAACCCTTTTTGAGAACTCAGAGTGAGTAAATTGGCCATTTTCATGCACTTTTAACCATTCCATAAATCTTGTGTTTTGGGCCCCTGGAAGCATGAAAATCACTTTAAACATGCTAATTTTAGCTCTAACACTGATGATCCACCTACAAATGTGAACTGACGTTCAAAAATAAAACATTTGAAAACGGACCATTTTCCACATTTCTGAAGCATGACGTAATGGGGGGGTGTTATCTCTTTTGTCGAAAATCAGCCGTTTTTGCTCGAACATTAAATGCCTCCAAATGGTATTTAATTAACTTCCCGAGCCCCTGGAAGCATGAAAATCACTTTAAACATGCTAATTTTAGCTCTAACACTGATGATCCACCTACAAATGTGAACTGACGTTCAAAAATAAAACATTTGAAAACGGACCATTTTCCACATTTCTGAAGCATGACGTAATGGGGGGGTGTTATCTCTTTTGTCGAAAATCAGCCGTTTTTGCTCGAACATTAAATGCCTCCAAATGGTATGTATTTCACTTCCCGGGGTGAAGAAACCCTTTTTGAGAACTCAGAGTGAGTAAATTGGCCATTTTCATGCACTTTTAACCATTCCATAAATCTTGTGTTTTGGGCCCCTGGAAGCATGAAAATCACTTTAAACATGCTAATTTTAGCTCTAACACTGATGATCCACCTACAAATGTGAACTGACGTTCAAAAATAAAACATTTGAAAACGGACCATTTTCCACATTTCTGAAGCATGACGTAATGGGGGGGTGTTATCTCTTTTGTCGAAAATCAGCCGTTTTTGCTCGAACATTAAATGCCTCCAAATGGTATTTAATTAACTTCCCGAGCCCCTGGAAGCATGAAAATCACTTTAAACATGCTAATTTTAGCTCTAACACTGATGATCCACCTACAAATCTGAACTGACGTTCAAAAATAAAACATTTGAAAACGGACCATTTTCCACATTTCTGAAGCATGACGTAATGGGGGGGTGTTATCTCTTTTGTCGAAAATCAGCCGTTTTTGCTCGAACATTAAATGCCTCCAAATGGTATTTAATTAACTTCCCGGGGTGAAGAAACCCTTTTTGAGAACTCAGAGTGAGTAAATTGGCCATTTTCATGCACTTTTAACCATTCCATAAATCTTGTGTTTTGGGCCCCTGGAAGCATGAAAATCACTTTAAACATGCTAATTTTAGCTCTAACACTGATGATCCACCTACAAATGTGAACTGACGTTCAAAAATAAAACATTTGAAAACGGACCATTTTCCACATTTCTGAAGCATGACGTAATGGGGGGGTGTTATCTCTTTTGTCGAAAATCAGCCGTTTTTGCTCGAACATTAAATGCCTCCAAATGGTATTTAATTAACTTCCCGAGCCCCTGGAAGCATGAAAATCACTTTAAACATGCTAATTTTAGCTCTAACACTGATCCACCTACAAATGTGAACTGACGTTCAAAAATAAAACATTTGAAAACGGACCATTTTCCACATTTCTGAAGCATGACGTAATGGGGGGGTGTTATCTCTTTTGTCGAAAATCAGCCGTTTTTGCTCGAACATTAAATGCCTCCAAATGGTATTTAATTAACTTCCCGGGGTGAAGAAACCCTTTTTGAGAACTCAGAGTGAGTAAATTGGCCATTTTCATGCACTTTTAACCATTCCATAAATCTTGTGTTTTGGGCCCCTGGAAGCATGAAAATAACTTTAAACATGCTAATTTTAGCTCTAACACTGATGATCCACCTACAAATGTGAACTGACGTTCAAAAATAAAACATTTGAAAACGGACCATTTTCCACATTTCTGAAGCATGACGTAATGGGGGGGTGTTATCTCTTTTGTCGAAAATCAGCCGTTTTTGCTCGAACATTAAATGCCTCCAAATGGTATTTATTTCACTTCCCGAGCCCCTGGAAGCATGAAAATCACTTTAAACATGCTAATTTTAGCTCTAACACTGATGATCCACCTACAAATGTGAACTGACGTTCAAAAATAAAACATTTGAAAACGGACCATTTTCCACATTTCTGAAGCATGACGTAATGGGGGGGTGTTATCTCTTTTGTCGAAAATCAGCCGTTTTTGCTCGAACATTAAATGCCTCCAAATGGTATTTATTTCACTTCCCGAGCCCCTGGAAGCATGAAAATCACTTTAAACATGCTCATTTTAGCTCTAACACTGATGATCCACCTACAAATGTGAACTAACGTTCAAAAATAAAACATTTGAAAACGGACCATTTTCCACATTTCTGAAGCATGACGTAATGGGGGGGTGTTATCTCTTTTGTCGAAAATCAGCCGTTTTTGCTCGAACATTAAATGCCTCCAAATGGTATTTAATTAACTTCCCGAGCCCCTGGAAGCATGAAAATCACTTTAAACATGCTAATTTTAGCTCTAACACTGATGATCCACCTACAAATGTGAACTGACGTTCAAAAATAAAACATTTGAAAACGGACCATTTTCCACATTTCTGAAGCATGACGTAATGGGGGGTGTTATCTCTTTTGTCGAAAATCAGCCGTTTTTGCTCGAACATTAAATGCCTCCAAATGGTATTTAATTAACTTCCCGAGCCCCTGGAAGCATGAAAATCACTTTAAACATGCTAATTTTAGCTCTAACACTGATGATCCACCTACAAATGTGAACTGACGTTCAAAAATAAAACATTTGAAAACGGACCATTTTCCACATTTCTGAAGCATGACGTAATGGGGGGGTGTTATCTCTTTTGTCGAAAATCAGCCGTTTTTGCTCGAATATTAAATGCCTCCAAATGGTATTTATTTCACTTCCCGGGGTGAAGAAACCCTTTTTGAGAACTCAGAGTGAGTAAATTGGCCATTTTCATGCACTTTTAACCATTCCATAAATCTTGTGTTTTGGGCCCCTGGAAGCATGAAAATCACTTTAAACATGCTAATTTTAGCTCTAACACTGATGATCCACCTACAAATGTGAACTGACGTTCAAAAATAAAACATTTGAAAACGGACCATTTTCCACATTTCTGAAGCATGACGTAATGGGGGGGTGTTATCTCTTTTGTCGAAAATCAGCCGTTTTTGCTCGAACATTAAATGCCTCCAAATGGTATTTAATTAACTTCCCGAGCCCCTGGAAGCATGAAAATCACTTTAAACATGCTAATTTTAGCTCTAACACTGATGATCCACCTACAAATGTGAACTGACGTTCAAAAATAAAACATTTGAAAATGGACCATTTTCCACATTTCTGAAGCATGACGTAATGGGGGGGTGTTATCTCTTTTGTCGAAAATCTGCTGTTTTTGCTCGAACATTAAATGCCTCCAAATGGTATTTAATTAACTTCCCGGGGTGAAGAAACCCTTTTTGAGAACTCAGAGTGAGTAAATTGGCCATTTTCATGCACTTTTAACCATTCCATAAATCTTGTGTTTTGGGCCCCTGGAAGCAAGAAAATCACTTTAAACATGCTAATTTTAGCTCTAACACTGATGATCCACCTACAAATGTGAACTGACGTTCAAAAATAAAACATTTGAAAACGGACCATTTTCCACATTTCTGAAGCATGACGTAATGGGGGGGTGTTATCTCTTTTGTCGAAAATCAGCCGTTTTTGCTCGAACATTAAATGCCTCCAAATGGTATTTAATTAACTTCCCGAGCCCCTGGAAGCATGAAAATCACTTTAAACATGCTAATTTTAGCTCTAACACTGATGATCCACCTACAAATGTGAACTGACGTTCAAAAATAAAACATTTGAAAACGGACCATTTTCCACATTTCTGAAGCATGACGTAATGGGGGGGTGTTATCTCTTTTGTCGAAAATCAGCCGTTTTTGCTCGAACATTAAATGCCTCCAAATGGTATTTATTTCACTTCCCGGGGTGAAGAAACCCTTTTTGAGAACTCAGAGTGAGTAAATTGGCCATTTTCATGCACTTTTAACCATTCCATAAATCTTGTGTTTTGGGCCCCTGGAAGCATGAAAATCACTTTAAACATGCTAATTTTAGCTCTAACACTGATGATCCACCTACAAATGTGAACTGACGTTCATAAATAAAACATTTGAAAACGGACCATTTTCCACATTTCTGAAGCATGACGTAATGGGGGGGTGTTATCTCTTTTGTCGAAAATCAGCCGTTTTTGCTCGAACATTAAATGCCTCCAAATGGTATTTAATTAACTTCCCGAGCCCCTGGAAGCATGAAAATCACTTTAAACATGCTAATTTTAGCTCTAACACTGATGATCCACCTACAAATGTGAACTGACGTTCAAAAATAAAACATTTGAAAACGGACCATTTTCCACATTTCTGAAGCATGACGTAATGGGGGGGTGTTATCTCTTTTGTCGAAAATCAGCCGTTTTTGCTCGAACATTAAATGCCTCCAAATGGTATTTAATTAACTTCCTGGGGTGAAGAAACCCTTTTTGAGAACTCAGAGTGAGTAAATTGGCCATTTTCATGCACTTTTAACCATTCCATAAATCTTGTGTTTTGGGCCCCTGGACGCATGAAAATCACTTTAAACATGCTAATTTTAGCTCTAACACTGATGATCCACCTACAAATGTGAACTGACGTTCAAAAATAAAACATTTGAAAACGGACCATTTTCCACATTTCTGAAGCATGACGTAATGGGGGGGTGTTATCTCTTTTGTCGAAAATCAGCCGTTTTTGCTCGAACATTAAATGCCTCCAAATGGTATTTAATTAACTTCCCGAGCCCCTGGAAGCATGAAAATCACTTTAAACATGCTAATTTTAGCTCTAACACTGATGATCCACCTACAAATGTGAACTGACGTTCAAAAATAAAACATTTGAAAACGGACCATTTTCCACATTTCTGAAGCATGACGTAATGGGGGGGTGTTATCTCTTTTGTCGAAAATCAGCCGTTTTTGCTCGAACATTATATGCCTCCAAATGGTATTTAATTAACTTCCCGGGGTGAAGAAACCCTTTTTGAGAACTCAGAGTGAGTAAATTGGCCATTTTCATGCACTTTTAACCATTCCATAAATCTTGTGTTTTGGGCCCCTGGAAGCATGAAAATCACTTTAAACATGCTAATTTTAGCTCTAACACTGATGATCCACCTACAAATGTGAACTGACGTTCAAAAATAAAACATTTGAAAACGGACCATTTTCCACATTTCTGAAGCATGACGTAATGGGGGGGTGTTATCTCTTTTGTCGAAAATCAGCCATTTTTGCTCGAACATTAAATGCCTCCAAATGGTATTTAATTAACTTCCCGAGCCCCTGAAAGCATGAAAATCACTTTAAACATGCTAATTTTAGCTCTAACACTGATGATCCACCTACAAATGTGAACTGATGTTCAAAAATAAAACATTTGAAAACGGACCATTTTCCACATTTCTGAAGCATGACGTAATGGGGGGGTGTTATCTCTTTTGTCGAAAATCAGCCGTTTTTGCTCGAACATTAAATGCCTCCAAATGGTATTTAATTAACTTCCCGGGGTGAAGAAACCCTTTTTGAGAACTCAGAGTGAGTAAATTGGCCATTTTCATGCACTTTTAACCATTCCATAAATCTTGTGTTTTGGGCCCTTGGAAGCATGAAAATCACTTTAAACATGCTAATTTTAGCTCTAACACTGATGATCCACCTACAAATGTGAACTGACGTTCAAAAATAAAACATTTGAAAACGGACCATTTTCCACATTTCTGAAGCATGACGTAATGGGGGGGTGTTATCTCTTTTGTCGAAAATCAGCCGTTTTTGCTCGAACATTAAATGCCTCCAAATGGTATTTATTTCACTTCCCGAGCCCCTGGAAGCATGAAAATCACTTTAAACATGCTAATTTTAGCTCTAACACTGATGATCCACCTACAAATGTGAACTGACGTTCAAAAATAAAACATTTGAAAACGGACCATTTTCCACATTTCAGAAGCATGACGTAATGGGGGGGTGTTATCTCTTTTGTCGAAAATCAGCCGTTTTTGCTCGAACATTAAATGCCTCCAAATGGTATTTATTTCACTTCCCGAGCCCCTGGAAGCATGAAAATCACTTTAAACATGCTAATTTTAGCTCTAACACTGATGATCCACCTACAAATGTGAACTGGCGTTCAAAAATAAAACATTTGAAAACGGACCATTTTCCACATTTCTGAAGCATGACGTAATGGGGGGTGTTATCTCTTTTGTCGAAAATCAGCCGTTTTTGCTCGAACATTAAATGCCTCCAAATGGTATTTAATTAACTTCCCGAGCCCCTGGAAGCATGAAAATCACTTTAAACATGCTAATTTTAGCTCTAACACTGATGATCCACCTACAAATGTGAACTGACGTTCAAAAATAAAACATTTGAAAACGGACCATTTTCCACATTTCTGAAGCATGACGTAATGGGGGGGTGTTATCTCTTTTGTCGAAAATCAGCCGTTTTTGCTCGAACATTAAATGCCTCCAAATGGTATTTATTTCACTTCCCGAGCCCCTGGAAGCATGAAAATCACTTTAAACATGCTAATTTTAGCTCTAACACTGATGATCCACCTACAAATGTGAACTGACGTTCAAAAATAAAACATTTGAAAACGGACCATTTTCCACATTTCTGAAGCATGACGTAATGGGGGGGTGTTATCTCTTTTGTCGAAAATCAGCCGTTTTTGCTCGAACATTAAATGCCTCCAAATGGTATTTATTTCACTTCCCGAGCCCCTGGAAGCATGAAAATCACTTTAAACATGCTCATTTTAGCTCTAACACTGATGATCCACCTACAAATGTGAACTAACGTTCAAAAATAAAACATTTGAAAACGGACCATTTTCCACATTTCTGAAGCATGACGTAATGGGGGGGTGTTATCTCTTTTGTCGAAAATCAGCCGTTTTTGCTCGAACATTAAATGCCTCCAAATGGTATTTAATTAACTTCCCGAGCCCCTGGAAGCATGAAAATCACTTTAAACATGCTAATTTTAGCTCTAACACTGATGATCCACCTACAAATGTGAACTGACGTTCAAAAATAAAACATTTGAAAACGGACCATTTTCCACATTTCTGAAGCATGACGTAATGGGGGGTGTTATCTCTTTTGTCGAAAATCAGCCGTTTTTGCTCGAACATTAAATGCCTCCAAATGGTATTTAATTAACTTCCCGAGCCCCTGGAAGCATGAAAATCACTTTAAACATGCTAATTTTAGCTCTAACACTGATGATCCACCTACAAATGTGAACTGACGTTCAAAAATAAAACATTTGAAAACGGACCATTTTCCACATTTCTGAAGCATGACGTAATGGGGGGGTGTTATCTCTTTTGTCGAAAATCAGCCGTTTTTGCTCGAATATTAAATGCCTCCAAATGGTATTTATTTCACTTCCCGGGGTGAAGAAACCCTTTTTGAGAACTCAGAGTGAGTAAATTGGCCATTTTCATGCACTTTTAACCATTCCATAAATCTTGTGTTTTGGGCCCCTGGAAGCATGAAAATCACTTTAAACATGCTAATTTTAGCTCTAACACTGATGATCCACCTACAAATGTGAACTGACGTTCAAAAATAAAACATTTGAAAACGGACCATTTTCCACATTTCTGAAGCATGACGTAATGGGGGGGTGTTATCTCTTTTGTCGAAAATCAGCCGTTTTTGCTCGAACATTAATTGCCTCCAAATGGTATTTAATTAACTTCCCGAGCCCCTGGAAGCATGAAAATCACTTTAAACATGCTAATTTTAGCTCTAACACTGATGATCCACCTACAAATGTGAACTGACGTTCAAAAATAAAACATTTGAAAATGGACCATTTTCCACATTTCTGAAGCATGACGTAATGGGGGGGTGTTATCTCTTTTGTCGAAAATCTGCTGTTTTTGCTCGAACATTAAATGCCTCCAAATGGTATTTAATTAACTTCCCGGGGTGAAGAAACCCTTTTTGAGAACTCAGAGTGAGTAAATTGGCCATTTTCATGCACTTTTAACCATTCCATAAATCTTGTGTTTTGGGCCCCTGGAAGCAAGAAAATCACTTTAAACATGCTAATTTTAGCTCTAACACTGATGATCCACCTACAAATGTGAACTGACGTTCAAAAATAAAACATTTGAAAACGGACCATTTTCCACATTTCTGAAGCATGACGTAATGGGGGGGTGTTATCTCTTTTGTCGAAAATCAGCCGTTTTTGCTCGAACATTAAATGCCTCCAAATGGTATTTAATTAACTTCCCGAGCCCCTGGAAGCATGAAAATCACTTTAAACATGCTAATTTTAGCTCTAACACTGATGATCCACCTACAAATGTGAACTGACGTTCAAAAATAAAACATTTGAAAACGGACCATTTTCCACATTTCTGAAGCATGACGTAATGGGGGGGTGTTATCTCTTTTGTCGAAAATCAGCCGTTTTTGCTCGAACATTAAATGCCTCCAAATGGTATTTATTTCACTTCCCGGGGTGAAGAAACCCTTTTTGAGAACTCAGAGTGAGTAAATTGGCCATTTTCATGCACTTTTAACCATTCCATAAATCTTGTGTTTTGGGCCCCTGGAAGCATGAAAATCACTTTAAACATGCTAATTTTAGCTCTAACACTGATGATCCACCTACAAATGTGAACTGACGTTCATAAATAAAACATTTGAAAACGGACCATTTTCCACATTTCTGAAGCATGACGTAATGGGGGGGTGTTATCTCTTTTGTCGAAAATCAGCCGTTTTTGCTTGAACATTAAATGCCTCCAAATGGTATTTAATTAACTTCCCGAGCCCCTGGAAGCATGAAAATCACTTTAAACATGCTAATTTTAGCTCTAACACTGATGATCCACCTACAAATGTGAACTGACGTTCAAAAATAAAACATTTGAAAACGGACCATTTTCCACATTTCTGAAGCATGACGTAATGGGGGGGTGTTATCTCTTTTGTCGAAAATCAGCCGTTTTTGCTCGAACATTAAATGCCTCCAAATGGTATTTAATTAACTTCCTGGGGTGAAGAAACCCTTTTTGAGAACTCAGAGTGAGTAAATTGGCCATTTTCATGCACTTTTAACCATTCCATAAATCTTGTGTTTTGGGCCCCTGGACGCATGAAAATCACTTTAAACATGCTAATTTTAGCTCTAACACTGATGATCCACCTACAAATGTGAACTGACGTTCAAAAATAAAACATTTGAAAACGGACCATTTTCGACATTTCTGAAGCATGACGTAATGGGGGGGTGTTATCTCTTTTGTCGAAAATCAGCCGTTTTTGCTCGAACATTAAATGCCTCCAAATGGTATTTAATTAACTTCCCGAGCCCCTGGAAGCATGAAAATCACTTTAAACATGCTAATTTTAGCTCTAACACTGATGATCCACCTACAAATGTGAACTGACGTTCAAAAATAAAACATTTGAAAACGGACCATTTTCCACATTTCTGAAGCATGACGTAATGGGGGGGTGTTATCTCTTTTGTCGAAAATCAGCCGTTTTTGCTCGAACATTAAATGCCTCCAAATGGTATTTAATTAACTTCCCGGGGTGAAGAAACCCTTTTTGAGAACTCAGAGTGAGTAAATTGGCCATTTTCATGCACTTTTAACATTCCATAAATCTTGTGTTTTGGGCCCCTGGAAGCATGAAAATCACTTTAAACATGCTAATTTTAGCTCTAACACTGATGATCCACCTACAAATGTGAACTGACGTTCAAAAATAAAACATTTGAAAACGGACCATTTTCCACATTTCTGAAGCATGACGTAATGGGGGGGTGTTATCTCTTTTGTCGAAAATCAGCCATTTTTGCTCGAACATTAAATGCCTCCAAATGGTATTTAATTAACTTCCCGAGCCCCTGAAAGCATGAAAATCACTTTAAACATGCTAATTTTAGCTCTAACACTGATGATCCACCTACAAATGTGAACTGACGTTCAAAAATAAAACATTTGAAAACGGACCATTTTCCACATTTCTGAAGCATGACGTAATGGGGGGGTGTTATCTCTTTTGTCGAAAATCAGCCGTTTTTGCTCGAACATTAAATGCCTCCAAATGGTATTTAATTAACTTCACGGGGGTGAAGAAACCCTTTTTGAGAACTCAGAGTGAGTAAATTGGCCATTTTCATGCACTTTTAACCATTCCATAAATCTTGTGTTTTGGGCCCTTGGAAGCATGAAAATCACTTTAAACATGCTAATTTTAGCTCTAACACTGATGATCCACCTACAAATGTGAACTGACGTTCAAAAATAAAACATTTGAAAACGGACCATTTTCCACATTTCTGAAGCATGACGTAATGGGGGGGTGTTATCTCTTTTGTCGAAAATCAGCCGTTTTTGCTCGAACATTAAATGCCTCCAAATGGTATTTATTTCACTTCCCGAGCCCCTGGAAGCATGAAAATCACTTTAAACATGCTAATTTTAGCTCTAACACTGATGATCCACCTACAAATGTGAACTGACGTTCAAAAATAAAACATTTGAAAACGGACCATTTTCCACATTTCAGAAGCATGACGTAATGGAGGGGTGTTATCTCTTTTGTCGAAAATCAGCCGTTTTTGCTCGAACATTAAATGCCTCCAAATGGTATTTATTTCACTTCCCGAGCCCCTGGAAGCATGAAAATCACTTTAAACATGCTAATTTTAGCTCTAACACTGATGATCCACCTACAAATGTGAACTGACGTTCAAAAATAAAACATTTGAAAACGGACCATTTTCCACATTTCTGAAGCATGACGTAATGGGGGGGTGTTATCTCTTTTGTCGAAATTCAGCCGTTTTTGCTCGAACATTAAATGCCTCCAAATGGTATTTAATTAACTTCCCGAGCCCCTGGAAGCATGAAAATCACTTTAAACATGCTAATTTTAGCTCTAACACTGATGATCCACCTACAAATGTGAACTGACGTTCAAAAATAAAACATTTGAAAACGGACCATTTTCCACATTTCTGAAGCATGACGTAATGGGGGGGTGTTATCTCTTTTGTCGAAAATCAGCCGTTTTTGCTCGAACATTAAATGCCTCCAAATGGTATTTAATTAACTTCCCGGGGTGAAGAAACCCTTTTTGAGAACTCAGAGTGAGTAAATTGGCCATTTTCATGCACTTTTAACCATTCCATAAATCTTGTGTTTTGGGCCCCTGGAAGCATGAAAATCACTTTAAACATGCTAATTTTAGCTCTAACACTGATGATCCACCTACAAATGTGAACTGACGTTCAAAAATAAAACATTTGAAAACGGACCATTTTCCACATTTCTGAAGCATGACGTAATGGGGGGGTGTTATCTCTTTTGTCGAAAATCAGCCGTTTTTGCTCGAACATTAAATGCCTCCAAATGGTATTTAATTAACTTCCCGAGCCCCTGGAAGCATGAAAATCACTTTAAACATGCTAATTTTAGCTCTAACACTGATGATCCACCTACAAATGTGAACTGACGTTCAAAAATAAAACATTTGAAAACGGACCATTTTCCACATTTCTGAAGCATGACGTAATGGGGGGGTGTTATCTCTTTTGTCGAAAATCAGCCGTTTTTGCTCGAACATTAAATGCCTCCAAATGGTATTTAATTAACTTCCCGGGGTGAAGAAACCCTTTTTGAGAACTCAGAGTGAGTAAATTGGCCATTTTCATGCACTTTTAACCATTCCATAAATCTTGTGTTTTGGGCCCCTGGAAGCATGAAAATCACTTTAAACATGCTAATTTTAGCTCTAACACTGATGATCCACCTACAAATGTGAACTGACGTTCAAAAATAAAACATTTGAAAACGGACCATTTTCCACATTTCTGAAGCATGACGTAATGGGGGGGTGTTATCTCTTTTGTCGAAAATCAGCCGTTTTTGCTCGAACATTAAATGCCTCCAAATGGTATTTATTTCACTTCCCGAGCCCCTGGAAGCATGAAAATCACTTTAAACATGCTAATTTTAGCTCTAACACTGATGATCCACCTACAAATGTGAACTGACGTTCAAAAATAAAACATTTGAAAACGGACCATTTTCCACATTTCTGAAGCATGACGTAATGGGGGGGTGTTATCTCTTTTGTCGAAAATCAGCCGTTTTTGCTCGAACATTAAATGCCTCCAAATGGTATTTATTTCACTTCCCGGGGTGAAGAAACCCTTTTTGAGAACTCAGAGTGAGTAAATTGGCCATTTTCATGCACTTTTAACCATTCCATAAATCTTGTGTTTTGGGCCCCTGGAAGCATGAAAATCACTTTAAACATGCTAATTTTAGCTCTAACACTGATGATCCACCTACAAATGTGAACTGACGTTCATAAATAAAACATTTGAAAACGGACCATTTTCCACATTTCTGAAGCATGACGTAATGGGGGGGTGTTATCTCTTTTGTCGAAAATCAGCCGTTTTTGCTTGAACATTAAATGCCTCCAAATGGTATTTAATTAACTTCCCGAGCCCCTGGAAGCATGAAAATCACTTTAAACATGCTAATTTTAGCTCTAACACTGATGATCCACCTACAAATGTGAACTGACGTTCAAAAATAAAACATTTGAAAACGGACCATTTTCCACATTTCTGAAGCATGACGTAATGGGGGGGTGTTATCTCTTTTGTCGAAAATCAGCCGTTTTTGCTCGAACATTAAATGCCTCCAAATGGTATTTAGTTAACTTCCCGGGGTGAAGAAACCCTTTTTGAGAACTCAGAGTGAGTAAATTGGCCATTTTCATGCACTTTTAACCATTCCATAAATCTTGTGTTTTGGGCCCCTGGAAGCATGAAAATCACTTTAAACATGCTAATTTTAGCTCTAACACTGATGATCCACCTACAAATGTGAACTGACGTTCAAAAATAAAACATTTGAAAACGGACCATTTTCCACATTTCTGAAGCATGACGTAATGGGGGGGTGTTATCTCTTTTGTCGAAAATCAGCCGTTTTTGCTCGAACATTAAATGCCTCCAAATGGTATTTAATTAACTTCCCGAGCCCCTGAAAGCATGAAAATCACTTTAAACATGCTAATTTTAGCTCTAACACTGATGATCCACCTACAAATGTGAACTGACGTTCAAAAATAAAACATTTGAAAACGGACCATTTTCCACATTTCTGAAGCATGACGTAATGGGGGGGTGTTATCTCTTTTGTCGAAAATCAGCCGTTTTTGCTCGAACATTAAATGCCTCCAAATGGTATTTAATTAACTTCCCGGGGTGAAGAAACCCTTTTTGAGAACTCAGAGTGAGTAAATTGGCCATTTTCATGCACTTTTAACCATTCCATAAATCTTGTGTTTTGGGCCCTTGGAAGCATGAAAATCACTTCAAACATGCTAATTTTAGCTCTAACACTGATGATCCACCTACAAATGTGAATTGACGTTCAAAAATAAAACATTTGAAAACGGACCATTTTCCACATTTCTGAAGCATGACGTAATGGGGGGGTGTTATCTCTTTTGTCGAAAATCAGCCGTTTTTGCTCGAACATTAAATGCCTCCAAATGGTATTTATTTCATTTCCCGAGCCCCTGGAAGCATGAAAATCACTTTAAACATGCTAATTTTAGCTCTAACACTGATGATCCACCTACAAATGTGAACTGACGTTCAAAAATAAAACATTTGAAAACGGACCATTTTCCACATTTCTGAAGCATGACGTAATGGGGGGGTGTTATCTCTTTTGTCGAAAATCAGCCGTTTTTGCTCGAACATTAAATGCCTCCAAATGGTATTTATTTCACTTCCCGAGCCCCTGGAAGCATGAAAATCACTTTAAACATGCTAATTTTAGCTCTAACACTGATGATCCACCTACAAATGTGAACTGACGTTCAAAAATAAAACATTTGAAAACGGACCATTTTCCACATTTCTGAAGCATGACGTAATGGGGGGGTGTTATCTCTTTTGTCGAAATTCAGCCGTTTTTGCTCGAACATTAAATGCCTCCAAATGGTATTTAATTAACTTCCCGAGCCCCTGGAAGCATGAAAATCACTTTAAACATGCTAATTTTAGCTCTAACACTGATGATCCACCTACAAATGTGAACTGACGTTCAAAAATAAAACATTTGAAAACGGACCATTTTCCACATTTCTGAAGCATGACGTAATGGGGGGGTGTTATCTCTTTTGTCGAAAATCAGCCGTTTTTGCTCGAACATTAAATGCCTCCAAATGGTATTTAATTAACTTCCCGGGGTGAAGAAACCCTTTTTGAGAACTCAGAGTGAGTAAATTGGCCATTTTCATGCACTTTTAACCATTCCATAAATCTTGTGTTTTGGGCCCCTGGAAGCATGAAAATCACTTTAAACATGCTAATTTTAGCTCTAACACTGATGATCCACCTACAAATGTGAACTGACGTTCAAAAATAAAACATTTGAAAACGGACCATTTTCCACATTTCTGAAGCATGACGTAATGGGGGGGTGTTATCTCTTTTGTCGAAAATCAGCCGTTTTTGCTCGAACATTAAATGCCTCCAAATGGTATTTAATTAACTTCCCGAGCCCCTGGAAGCATGAAAATCACTTTAAACATGCTAATTTTAGCTCTAACACTGATGATCCACCTACAAATGTGAACTGACGTTCAAAAATAAAACATTTGAAAACGGACCATTTTCCACATTTCTGAAGCATGACGTAATGGGGGGGTGTTATCTCTTTTGTCGAAATTCAGCCGTTTTTGCTCGAACATTAAATGCCTCCAAATGGTATTTAATTAACTTCCCGAGCCCCTGGAAGCATGAAAATCACTTTAAACATGCTAATTTTAGCTCTAACACTGATGATCCACCTACAAATGTGAACTGACGTTCAAAAATAAAACATTTGAAAACGGACCATTTTCCACATTTCTGAAGCATGACGTAATGGGGGGGTGTTATCTCTTTTGTCGAAAATCAGCCGTTTTTGCTCGGACATTAAATGCCTCCAAATGGTATTTAATTAACTTCCCGGGGTGAAGAAACCCTTTTTGAGAACTCAGAGTGAGTAAATTGGCCATTTTCATGCACTTTTAACCATTCCATAAATCTTGTGTTTTGGGCCCCTGGAAGCATGAAAATCACTTTAAACATGCTAATTTTAGCTCTAACACTGATGATCCACCTACAAATGTGAACTGACGTTCAAAAATAAAACATTTGAAAACGGACCATTTTCCACATTTCTGAAGCATGACGTAATGGGGGGGTGTTATCTCTTTTGTCGAAAATCAGCCGTTTTTGCTCGAACATTAAATGCCTCAAAATGGTATTTAATTAACTTCCCGGGGTGAAGAAACCCTTTTTGAGAACTCAGAGTGAGTAAATTGGCCATTTTCATGCACTTTTAACCATTCCATAAATCTTGTGTTTTGGGCCCCTGGAAGCATGAAAATCACTTTAAACATGCTAATTTTAGCTCTAACACTGATGATCCACCTACAAATGTGAACTGACGTTCAAAAATAAAACATTTGAAAACGGACCATTTTCCACATTTCTGAAGCATGACGTAATGGGGGGGTGTTATCTCTTTTGTCGAAAATCAGCCGTTTTTGCTCGAACATTAAATGCCTCCAAATGGTATTTAATTAACTTCCCGGGGTGAAGAAACCCTTTTTGAGAACTCAGAGTGAGTAAATTGGCCATTTTCATGCACTTTTAACCATTCCATAAATCTTGTGTTTTGGGCCCCTGGAAGCATGAAAATCACTTTAAACATGCTAATTTTAGCTCTAACACTGATGATCCACCTACAAATGTGAACTGACGTTCAAAAATAAAACATTTGAAAACGGACCATTTTCCACATTTCTGAAGCATGACGTAATGGGGGGGTGTTATCGATTTTGTCGAAAATCAGCCATTTTTGCTCGAACATTAAATGCCTCCAAATGGTATTTAATTAACTTCCCGAGCCCCTGAAAGCATGAAAATCACTTTAAACATGCTAATTTTAGCTCTAACACTGATGATCCACCTACAAATGTGAACTGACGTTCAAAAATAAAACATTTGAAAACGGACCATTTTCCACATTTCTGAAGCATGACGTAATGGGGGGGTGTTATCTCTTTTGTCGAAAATCAGCCGTTTTTGCTCGAACATTAAATGCCTCCAAATGGTATTTAATTAACTTCCCGGGGGTGAAGAAACCCTTTTTGAGAACTCAGAGTGAGTAAATTGGCCATTTTCATGCACTTTTAACCATTCCATAAATCTTGTGTTTTGGGCCCTTGGAAGCATGAAAATCACTTTAAACATGCTAATTTTAGCTCTAACACTGATGATCCACCTACAAATGTGAACTGACGTTCAAAAATAAAACATTTGAAAACGGACCATTTTCCACATTTCTGAAGCATGACGTAATGGGGGGGTGTTATCTCTTTTGTCGAAAATCAGCCGTTTTTGCTCGAACATTAAATGCCTCCAAATGGTATTTATTTCACTTCCCGAGCCCCTGGAAGCATGAAAATCACTTTAAACATGCTAATTTTAGCTCTAACACTGATGATCCACCTACAAATGTGAACTGACGTTCAAAAATAAAACATTTGAAAACGGACCATTTTCCACATTTCAGAAGCATGACGTAATGGGGGGGTGTTATCTCTTTTGTCGAAAATCAGCCGTTTTTGCTCGAACATTAAATGCCTCCAAATGGTATTTATTTCACTTCCCGAGCCCCTGGAAGCATGAAAATCACTTTAAACATGCTAATTTTAGCTCTAACACTGATGATCCACCTACAAATGTGAACTGACGTTCAAAAATAAAACATTTGAAAACGGACCATTTTCCACATTTCTGAAGCATGACGTAATGGGGGGGTGTTATCTCTTTTGTCGAAATTCAGCCGTTTTTGCTCGAACATTAAATGCCTCCAAATGGTATTTAATTAACTTCCCGAGCCCCTGGAAGCATGAAAATCACTTTAAACATGCTAATTTTAGCTCTAACACTGATGATCCACCTACAAATGTGAACTGACGTTCAAAAATAAAACATTTGAAAACGGACCATTTTCCACATTTCTGAAGCATGACGTAATGGGGGGGTGTTATCTCTTTTGTCGAAAATCAGCCGTTTTTGCTCGAACATTAAATGCCTCCAAATGGTATTTAATTAACTTCCCGGGGTGAAGAAACCCTTTTTGAGAACTCAGAGTGAGTAAATTGGCCATTTTCATGCACTTTTAACCATTCCATAAATCTTGTGTTTTGGGCCCCTGGAAGCATGAAAATCACTTTAAACATGCTAATTTTAGCTTTAACACTGATGATCCACCTACAAATGTGAACTGACGTTCAAAAATAAAACATTTGAAAACGGACCATTTTCCACATTTCTGAAGCATGACGTAATGGGGGGGTGTTATCTCTTTTGTCGAAAATCAGCCGTTTTTGCTCGAACATTAAATGCCTCCAAATGGTATTTAATTAACTTCCCGAGCCCCTGGAAGCATGAAAATCACTTTAAACATGCTAATTTTAGCTCTAACACTGATGATCCACCTACAAATGTGAACTGACGTTCAAAAATAAAACATTTGAAAACGGACCATTTTCCACATTTCTGAAGCATGACGTAATGGGGGGGTGTTATCTCTTTTGTCGAAAATCAGCCGTTTTTGCTCGAACATTAAATGCCTCCAAATGGTATTTAATTAACTTCCCGGGGTGAAGAAACCCTTTTTGAGAACTCAGAGTGAGTAAATTGGCCATTTTCATGCACTTTTAACCATTCCATAAATCTTGTGTTTTGGGCCCCTGGAAGCATGAAAATCACTTTAAACATGCTAATTTTAGCTCTAACACTGATGATCCACCTACAAATGTGAACTGACGTTCAAAAATAAAACATTTGAAAACGGACCATTTTCCACATTTCTGAAGCATGACGTAATGGGGGGGTGTTATCTCTTTTGTCGAAAATCAGCCGTTTTTGCTCGAACATTAAATGCCTCCAAATGGTATTTATTTCACTTCCCGAGCCCCTGGAAGCATGAAAATCACTTTAAACATGCTAATTTTAGCTCTAACACTGATGATCCACCTACAAATGTGAACTGACGTTCAAAAATAAAACATTTGAAAACGGACCATTTTCCACATTTCTGAAGCATGACGTAATGGGGGGGTGTTATCTCTTTTGTCGAAAATCAGCCGTTTTTGCTCGAACATTAAATGCCTCCAAATGGTATTTATTTCACTTCCCGGGGTGAAGAAACCCTTTTTGAGAACTCAGAGTGAGTAAATTGGCCATTTTCATGCACTTTTAACCATTCCATAAATCTTGTGTTTTGGGCCCCTGGAAGCATGAAAATCACTTTAAACATGCTAATTTTAGCTCTAACACTGATGATCCACCTACAAATGTGAACTGACGTTCATAAATAAAACATTTGAAAACGGACCATTTTCCACATTTCTGAAGCATGACGTAATGGGGGGGTGTTATCTCTTTTGTCGAAAATCAGCCGTTTTTGCTTGAACATTAAATGCCTCCAAATGGTATTTAATTAACTTCCCGAGCCCCTGGAAGCATGAAAATCACTTTAAACATGCTAATTTTAGCTCTAACACTGATGATCCACCTACAAATGTGAACTGACGTTCAAAAATAAAACATTTGAAAACGGACCATTTTCCACATTTCTGAAGCATGACGTAATGGGGGGGTGTTATCTCTTTTGTCGAAAATCAGCCGTTTTTGCTCGAACATTAAATGCCTCCAAATGGTATTTAGTTAACTTCCCGGGGTGAAGAAACCCTTTTTGAGAACTCAGAGTGAGTAAATTGGCCATTTTCATGCACTTTTAACCATTCCATAAATCTTGTGTTTTGGGCCCCTGGAAGCATGAAAATCACTTTAAACATGCTAATTTTAGCTCTAACACTGATGATCCACCTACAAATGTGAACTGACGTTCAAAAATAAAACATTTGAAAACGGACCATTTTCCACATTTCTGAAGCATGACGTAATGGGGGGGTGTTATCTCTTTTGTCGAAAATCAGCCGTTTTTGCTCGAACATTAAATGCCTCCAAATGGTATTTAATTAACTTCCCGGGGTGAAGAAACCCTTTTTGAGAACTCAGAGTGAGTAAATTGGCCATTTTCATGCACTTTTAACCATTCCATAAATCTTGTGTTTTGGGCCCTTGGAAGCATGAAAATCACTTCAAACATGCTAATTTTAGCTCTAACACTGATGATCCACCTACAAATGTGAACTGACGTTCAAAAATAAAACATTTGAAAACTGACCATTTTCCACATTTCTGAAGCATGACGTAATGGGGGGGTGTTATCTCTTTTGTCGAAAATCAGCCGTTTTTGCTCGAACATTAAATGCCTCCAAATGGTATTTATTTCATTTCCCGAGCCCCTGGAAGCATGAAAATCACTTTAAACATGCTAATTTTAGCTCTAACACTGATGATCCACCTACAAATGTGAATTGACGTTCAAAAATAAAACATTTGAAAACGGACCATTTTCCACATTTCTGAAGCATGACGTAATGGGGGGGTGTTATCTCTTTTGTCGAAAATCAGCCGTTTTTGCTCGAACATTAAATGCCTCCAAATGGTATTTATTTCACTTCCCGAGCCCCTGGAAGCATGAAAATCACTTTAAACATGCTAATTTTAGCTCTAACACTGATGATCCACCTACAAATGTGAACTGACGTTCAAAAATAAAACATTTGAAAACGGACCATTTTCCACATTTCTGAAGCATGACGTAATGGGGGGGTGTTATCTCTTTTGTCGAAATTCAGCCGTTTTTGCTCGAACATTAAATGCCTCCAAATGGTATTTAATTAACTTCCCGAGCCCCTGGAAGCATGAAAATCACTTTAAACATGCTAATTTTAGCTCTAACACTGATGATCCACCTACAAATGTGAACTGACGTTCAAAAATAAAACATTTGAAAACGGACCATTTTCCACATTTCTGAAGCATGACGTAATGGGGGGGTGTTATCTCTTTTGTCGAAAATCAGCCGTTTTTGCTCGAACATTAAATGCCTCCAAATGGTATTTAATTAACTTCCCGGGGTGAAGAAACCCTTTTTGAGAACTCAGAGTGAGTAAATTGGCCATTTTCATGCACTTTTAACCATTCCATAAATCTTGTGTTTTGGGCCCCTGGAAGCATGAAAATCACTTTAAACATGCTAATTTTAGCTCTAACACTGATGATCCACCTACAAATGTGAACTGACGTTCAAAAATAAAACATTTGAAAACGGACCATTTTCCACATTTCTGAAGCATGACGTAATGGGGGGGTGTTATCTCTTTTGTCGAAAATCAGCCGTTTTTGCTCGAACATTAAATGCCTCCAAATGGTATTTAATTAACTTCCCGAGCCCCTGGAAGCATGAAAATCACTTTAAACATGCTAATTTTAGCTCTAACACTGATGATCCACCTACAAATGTGAACTGACGTTCAAAAATAAAACATTTGAAAACGGACCATTTTCCACATTTCTGAAGCATGACGTAATGGGGGGGTGTTATCTCTTTTGTCGAAATTCAGCCGTTTTTGCTCGAACATTAAATGCCTCCAAATGGTATTTAATTAACTTCCCGAGCCCCTGGAAGCATGAAAATCACTTTAAACATGCTAATTTTAGCTCTAACACTGATGATCCACCTACAAATGTGAACTGACGTTCAAAAATAAAACATTTGAAAACGGACCATTTTCCACATTTCTGAAGCATGACGTAATGGGGGGGTGTTATCTCTTTTGTCGAAAATCAGCCGTTTTTGCTCGAACATTAAATGCCTCCAAATGGTATTTAATTAACTTCCCGGGGTGAAGAAACCCTTTTTGAGAACTCAGAGTGAGTAAATTGGCCATTTTCATGCACTTTTAACCATTCCATAAATCTTGTGTTTTGGGCCCCTGGAAGCATGAAAATCACTTTAAACATGCTAATTTTAGCTCTAACACTGATGATCCACCTACAAATGTGAACTGACGTTCAAAAATAAAACATTTGAAAACGGACCATTTTCCACATTTCTGAAGCATGACGTAATGGGGGGGTGTTATCTCTTTTGTCGAAAATCAGCCGTTTTTGCTCGAACATTAAATGCCTCCAAATGGTATTTAATTAACTTCCCGGGGTGAAGAAACCCTTTTTGAGAACTCAGAGTGAGTAAATTGGCCATTTTCATGCACTTTTAACCATTCCATAAATCTTGTGTTTTGGGCCCCTGGAAGCATGAAAATCACTTTAAACATGCCAATTTTAGCTCTAACACTGATGATCCACCTACAAATGTGAACTGACGTTCAAAAATAAAACATTTGAAAACGGACCATTTTCCACATTTCTGAAGCATGACGTAATGGGGGGGTGTTATCTCTTTTGTCGAAAATCAGCCGTTTTTGCTCGAACATTAAATGCCTCCAAATGGTATTTATTTCACTTCCCGAGCCCCTGGAAGCATGAAAATCACTTTAAACATGCTAATTTTAGCTCTAACACTGATGATCCACCTACAAATGTGAACTGACGTTCAAAAATAAAACATTTGAAAACGGACCATTTTCCACATTTCTGAAGCATGACGTAATGGGGGGGTGTTATCTCTTTTGTCGAAAATCAGCCGTTTTTGCTCAAACATTAAATGCCTCCAAATGGTATTTATTTCACTTCCCGGGGTGAAGAAACCCTTTTTGAGAACTCAGAGTGAGTAAATTGGCCATTTTCATGCACTTTTAACCATTCCATAAATCTTGTGTTTTGGGCCCCTGGAAGCATGAAAATCACTTTAAACATGCTAATTTTAGCTCTAACACTGATGATCCACCTACAAATGTGAACTGACGTTCATAAATAAAACATTTGAAAACGGACCATTTTCCACATTTCTGAAGCATGACGTAATGGGGGGGTGTTATCTCTTTTGTCGAAAATCAGCCGTTTTTGCTCGAACATTAAATGCCTCCAAATGGTATTTAATTAACTTCCCGAGCCCCTGGAAGCATGAAAATCACTTTAAACATGCTAATTTTAGCTCTAACACTGATGATCCACCTACAAATGTGAACTGACGTTCAAAAATAAAACATTTGAAAACGGACCATTTTCCACATTTCTGAAGCATGACGTAATGGGGGGGTGTTATCTCTTTTGTCGAAAATCAGCCGTTTTTGCTCGAACATTAAATGCCTCCAAATGGTATTTAATTAACTTCCCGGGGTGAAGAAACCCTTTTTGAGAACTCAGAGTGAGTAAATTGGCCATTTTCATGCACTTTTAACCATTCCATAAATCTTGTGTTTTGGGCCCCTGGAAGCATGAAAATCACTTTAAACATGCTAATTTTAGCTCTAACACTGATGATCCACCTACAAATGTGAACTGACGTTCAAAAATAAAACATTTGAAAACGGACCATTTTCCACATTTCTGAAGCATGACGTAATGGGGGGGTGTTATCTCTTTTGTCGAAAATCAGCCGTTTTTGCTCGAACATTAAATGCCTCCAAATGGTATTTAATTAACTTCCCGAGCCCCTGGAAGCATGAAAATCACTTTAAACATGCTAATTTTAGCTCTAACACTGATGATCCACCTACAAATGTGAACTGACGTTCAAAAATAAAACATTTGAAAACGGACCATTTTCCACATTTCTGAAGCATGACGTAATGGGGGGGTGTTATCTCTTTTGTCGAAAATCAGCCGTTTTTGCTCGAACATTAAATGTCTCCAAATGGTATTTAATTAACTTCCCGGGGTGAAGAAACCCTTTTTGAGAACTCAGAGTGAGTAAATTGGCCATTTTCATGCACTTTTAACCATTCCATAAATCTTGTGTTTTGGGCCCCTGGAAGCATGAAAATAACTTTAAACATGCTAATTTTAGCTCTAACACTGATGATCCACCTACAAATGTGAACTGACGTTCAAAAATAAAACATTTGAAAACGGACCATTTTCCACATTTCTGAAGCATGACGTAATGGGGGGGGTGTTATCTCTTTTGTCGAAAATCAGCCATTTTTGCTCGAACATTAAATGCCTCCAAATGGTATTTAATTAACTTCCCGAGCCCCTGGAAGCATGAAAATCACTTTAAACATGCTAATTTTAGCTCTAACACTGTTGATCCACCTACAAATGTGAACTGACGTTCAAAAATAAAACATTTGAAAACGGACCATTTTCCACATTTCTGAAGCATGACGTAATGGGGGGGTGTTATCTCTTTTGTCGAAAATCAGCCGTTTTTGCTCGAACATTAAATGCCTCCAAATGGTATTTAATTAACTTCCCGGGGTGAAGAAACCCTTTTTGAGAACTCAGAGTGAGTAAATTGGCCATTTTCATGCACTTTTAACCATTCCATAAATCTTGTGTTTTGGGCCCTTGGAAGCATGAAAATCACTTTAAACATGCTAATTTTAGCTCTAACACTGATGATCCACCTACAAATGTGAACTGACGTTCAAAAATAAAACATTTGAAAACGGACCATTTTCCACATTTCTGAAGCATGACGTAATGGGGGGGGTGTTATCTCTTTTGTCGAAAATCAGCCATTTTTGCTCGAACATTAAATGCCTCCAAATGGTATTTAATTAACTTCCCGAGCCCCTGGAAGCATGAAAATCACTTTAAACATGCTAATTTTAGCTCTAACACTGATGATCCACCTACAAATGTGAACTGACGTTCAAAAATAAAACATTTGAAAACGGACCATTTTCCACATTTCTGAAGCATGACGTAATGGGGGGGTGTTATCTCTTTTGTCGAAAATCAGCCGTTTTTGCTCGAACATTAAATGCCTCCAAATGGTATTTATTTCACTTCCCGAGCCCCTGGAAGCATGAAAATCACTTTAAACATGCTAATTTTAGCTCTAACACTGATGATCCACCTACAAATGTGAACTGACGTTCAAAAATAAAACATTTGAAAACGGACCATTTTCCACATTTCTGAAGCATGACGTAATGGGGGGGTGTTATCTCTTTTGTCGAAATTCAGCCGTTTTTGCTCGAACATTAAATGCCTCCAAATGGTATTTAATTAACTTCCCGAGCCCCTGGAAGCATGAAAATCACTTTAAACATGCTAATTTTAGCTCTAACACTGATGATCCACCTACAAATGTGAACTGACGTTCAAAAATAAAACATTTGAAAACGGACCATTTTCCACATTTCTGAAGCATGACGTAATGGGGGGGTGTTATCTCTTTTGTCGAAAATCAGCCGTTTTTGCTCGAACATTAAATGCCTCCAAATGGTATTTAATTAACTTCCCGGGGTGAAGAAACCCTTTTTGAGAACTCAGAGTGAGTAAATTGGCCATTTTCATGCACTTTTAACCATTCCATAAATCTTGTGTTTTGGGCCCCTGGAAGCATGAAAATCACTTTAAACATGCTAATTTTAGCTCTAACACTGATGATCCACCTACAAATGTGAACTGACGTTCAAAAATAAAACATTTGAAAACGGACCATTTTCCACATTTCTGAAGCATGACGTAATGGGGGGGTGTTATCTCTTTTGTCGAAAATCAGCCGTTTTTGCTCGAACATTAAATGCCTCCAAATGGTATTTAATTAACTTCCCGAGCCCCTGGAAGCATGAAAATCACTTTAAACATGCTAATTTTAGCTCTAACACTGATGATCCACCTACAAATGTGAACTGACGTTCAAAAATAAAACATTTGAAAACGGACCATTTTCCACATTTCTGAAGCATGACGTAATGGGGGGGTGTTATCTCTTTTGTCGAAAATCAGCCGTTTTTGCTCGAACATTAAATGCCTCCAAATGGTATTTAATTAACTTCCCGGGGTGAAGAAACCCTTTTTGAGAACTCAGAGTGAGTCAATTGGCCATTTTCATGCACTTTTAACCATTCCATAAATCTTGTGTTTTGGGCCCTTGGAAGCATGAAAATCACTTTAAACATGCTAATTTTAGCTCTAACACTGATGATCCACCTACAAATGTGAACTGACGTTCAAAAATAAAACATTTGAAAACGGACCATTTTCCACATTTCTGAAGCATGACGTAATGGGGGGGTGTTATCTCTTTTGTCGAAAATCAGCCGTTTTTGCTCGAACATTAAATGCCTCCAAATGGTATTTATTTCACTTCCCGAGCCCCTGGAAGCATGAAAATCACTTTAAACATGCTAATTTTAGCTCTAACACTGATGATCCACCTACAAATGTGAACTGACGTTCAAAAATAAAACATTTGAAAACGGACCATTTTCCACATTTCTGAAGCATGACGTAATGGGGGGGTGTTATCTCTTTTGTCGAAAATCAGCCGTTTTTGCTCGAACATTAAATGCCTCCAAATGGTATTTATTTCACTTCCCGAGCCCCTGGAAGCATGAAAATCACTTTAAACATGCTAATTTTAGCTCTAACACTGATGATCCACCTACAAATGTGAACTGACGTTCAAAAATAAAACATTTGAAAACGGACCATTTTCCACATTTCTGAAGCATGACGTAATGGGGGGGGTGTTATCTCTTTTGTCGAAAATCAGCCGTTTTTGCTCGAACATTAAATGCCTCCAAATGGTATTTATTTCACTTCCGGAGCCCCTGGAAGCATGAAAATCACTTTAAACATGCTAATTTTAGCTCTAACACTGATGATCCACCTACAAATGTGAACTGACGTTCAAAAATAAAACATTTGAAAACGGACCATTTTCCACATTTCTGAAGCATGACGTAATGGGGGGGTGTTATCTCTTTTGTCGAAAATCAGCCGTTTTTGCTCGAACATTAAATGCCTCCAAATGGTATTTAATTAACTTCCCGGGGTGAAGAAACCCTTTTTGAGAACTCAGAGTGAGTAAATTGGCCATTTTCATGCACTTTTAACCATTCCATAAATCTTGTGTTTTTGGCCCCTGGAAGCATGAAAATCACTTTAAACATGCTAATTTTAGCTCTAACACTGATGCTCCACCTACAAATGTGAACTGACGTTCAAAAATAAAACATTTGAAAATGGACCATTTTCCACATTTCTGAAGCATGACGTAATGGGGGGGTGTTATCTCTTTTGTCTAAAATCAGCCGTTTTTGCTCGAACATTAAATGCCTCCAAATGGTATTTATTTCACTTCCTGAGCCCCTGGAAGCATGAAAATCACTTTAAACATGCAAATTTTAGCTCTAACACTGATGATCCACCTACAAATGTGAACTGACGTTCAAAAATAAAACATTTGAAAACGGACCATTTTCCACATTTCTGAAGCATGACGTAATGGGGGGGTGTTATCTCTTTTGTCGAAAATCAGCCGTTTTTGCTCGAACATTAAATGCCTCCAAATGGTATTTATTTCACTTCCCGAGCCCCTGGAAGCATGAAAATCACTTTAAACATGCTAATTTTAGCTCTAACACTGATGATCCACCTACAAATGTGAACTGACGTTCAAAAATAAAACATTTGAAAACGGACCATTTTCCACATTTCTGAAGCATGACGTAATGGGGGGGTGTTATCTCTTTTGTCGAAAATCAGCCGTTTTTGCTCGAACATTAAATGCCTCCAATTGGTATTTATTTCACTTCCCGAGCCCCTGGAAGCATGAAAATCACTTTAAACATGCTAATTTTAGCTCTAACACTGATGATCCACCTACAAATGTGAACTGACGTTCAAAAATAAAACATTTGAAAACGGACCATTTTCCACATTTCTGAAGCATGACGTAATGGGGGGGTGTTATCTCTTTTGTCGAAAATCAGCCGTTTTTGCTCGAACATTAAATGCCTCCAAATGGTATTTAATTAACTTCCCGGGGTGAAGAAACCCTTTTTGAGAACTCAGAGTGAGTAAATTGGCCATTTTCATGCACTTTTAACCATTCCATAAATCTTGTGTTTTGGGCCCCTGGAAGCATGAAAATCACTTTAAACATGCTAATTTTAGCTCTAACACTGATGATCCACCTACAAATGTGAACTGACGTTCAAAAATAAAACATTTGAAAACGGACCATTTTCCACATTTCTGAAGCATGACGTAATGGGGGGGTGTTATCTCTTTTGTCTAAAATCAGCCAATTTTGCTCGAACATTAAATGCCTCCAAATGGTATTTATTTCACTTCCCGAGCCCCTGGAAGCATGAAAATCACTTTAAACATGCTAATTTTAGCTCTAACACTGATGATCCACCTACAAATGTGAACTGACGTTCAAAAATAAAACATTTGAAAACGGACCATTTTCCACATTTCTGAAGCATGACGTAATGGGGCGGTGTTATCTCTTTTGTCGAAAATCAGCCGTTTTTGCTCGAACATTAAATGCCTCCAAATGGTATTTATTTCACTTCCCGAGCCCCTGGAAGCATGAAAATCACTTTAAACATGCTAATTTTAGCTCTAACACTGATGATCCACCTACAAATGTGAACTGACGTTCAAAAATAAAACATTTGAAAACGGACCATTTTCCACATTTCTGAAGCATGACGTAATGGGGGGGTGTTATCTCTTTTGTCGAAAATCAGCCGTTTTTGCTCGAACATTAAATGCCTCCAAATGGTATTTAATTAACTTCCCGAGCCCCTGGAAGCATGAAAATCACTTTAAACATGCTAATTTTAGCTCTAACACTGATGATCCACCTACAAATGTGAACTGACGTTCAAAAATAAAACATTTGAAAACGGACCATTTTCCACATTTCTGAAGCATGACGTAATGGGGGGGTGTTATCTCTTTTGTCGAAAATCAGCCGTTTTTGCTCGAACATTAAATGCCTCCAAATGGTATTTAATTAACTTCCCGGGGTGAAGAAACACTTTTTGAGAACTCAGAGTGAGTAAATTGGCCATTTTCATGCACTTTTAACCATTCCATAAATCTTGTGTTTTGGGCCCCTGGAAGCATGAAAATCACTTTAAACATGCTAATTTTAGCTCTAACACTGATGATCCACCTACAAATGTGAACTGACGTTCAAAAATAAAACATTTGAAAACGGACCATTTTCCACATTTCTGAAGCATGACGTAATGGGGGGGTGTTATCTCTTTTGTCGAAAATCAGCCGTTTTTGCTCGAACATTAAATGCCTCCAAATGGTATTTAATTAACTTCCCGAGCCCCTGGAAGCATGAAAATCACTTTAAACATGCTAATTTTAGCTCTAACACTGATGATCCACCTACAAATGTGAACTGACGTTCAAAAATAAAACATTTGAAAACGGACCATTTTCCACATTTCTGAAGCATGACGTAATGGGGGGGTGTTATCTCTTTTGTCGAAAATCAGCCGTTTTTGCTCGAACATTAAATGCCTCCAAATGGTATTTAATTAACTTCCCGGGGTGAAGAAACCCTTTTTGAGAACTCAGAGTGAGTAAATTGGCCATTTTCATGCACTTTTAACCATTCCATAAATCTTGTGTTTTGGGCCCCTGGAAGCATGAAAATCACTTTAAACATGCTAATTTTAGCTCTAACACTGATGATCCACCTACAAATGTGAACTGACGTTCAAAAATAAAACATTTGAAAACGGACCATTTTCCACATTTCTGAAGCATGACGTAATGGGGGGGTGTTATCTCTTTTGTCGAAAATCAGCCGTTTTTGCTCGAACATTAAATGCCTCCAAATGGTATTTAATTAATTTCCCGAGCCCCTGGAAGCATGAAAATCACTTTAAACATGCTAATTTTAGCTCTAACACTGATGATCCACCTACAAATGTGAACTGACGTTCAAAAATAAAACATTTGAAAACGGACCATTTTCCACATTTCTGAAGCATGACGTAATGGGGGGGTGTTATCTCTTTTGTCGAAAATCAGCCGTTTTTGCTCGAACATTAAATGCTTCCAAATGGTATTTATTTCACTTCCCGAGCCCCTGGAAGCATGAAAATCACTTTAAACATGCTAATTTTAGCTCTAACACTGATGATCCACCTACAAATGTGAACTGACGTTCAAAAATAAAACATTTGAAAACGGACCATTTTCCACATTTCTGAAGCATGACGTAATGGGGGGGTGTTATCTCTTTTGTCGAAAATCAGCCGTTTTTGCTCGAACATTAAATGCCTCCAAATGGTATTTAATTACCTTCCCGGGGTGAAGAAACCCTTTTTGAGAACTCAGAGTGAGTAAATTGGCCATTTTCATGCACTTTTAACCATTCCATAAATCTTGTGTTTTGGGCCCCTGAAAGCATGAAAATCACTTTAAACATGCTAATTTTAGCTCTAACACTGATGATCCACCTACAAATGTGAACTGACGTTCAAAAATAAAACATTTGAAAACGGACCATTTTCCACATTTCTGAAGCATGACGTAATGGGGGGGTGTTATCTCTTTTGTCTAAAATCAGCCAATTTTGCTCGAACATTAAATGCCTCCAAATGGTATTTATTTCACTTCCCGAGCCCCTGGAAGCATGAAAATCACTTTAAACATGCTAATTTTAGCTCTAACACTGATGATCCACCTACAAATGTGAACTGACGTTCAAAAATAAAACATTTGAAAACGGACCATTTTCCACATTTCTGAAGCATGACGTAATGGGGGGGTGTTATCTCTTTTGTCGAAAATCAGCCGTTTTTGCTCGAACATTAAATGCCTCCAAATGGTATTTAATTAACTTCCCGGGGTGAAGAAACCCTTTTTGAGAACTCAGAGTGAGTAAATTGGCCATTTTCATGCACTTTTAACCATTCCATAAATCTTGTGTTTTGGGCCCCTGGAAGCATGAAAATCACTTTAAACATGCTAATTTTAGCTCTAACACTGATGATCCACCTACAAATGTGAACTGACGTTCAAAAATAAAACATTTGAAAACGGACCATTTTCCACATTTCTGAAGCATGACGTAATGGGGGGGTGTTATCTCTTTTGTCGAAAATCAGCCGTTTTTGCTCGAACATTAAATGCCTCCAAATGGTATTTAATTAACTTCCCGAGCCCCTGGAAGCATGAAAATCACTTTAAACATGCTAATTTTAGCTCTAACACTGATGATCCACCTACAAATGTGAACTGACGTTCAAAAATAAAACATTTGAAAACTGACCATTTTCCACATTTCTGAAGCATGACGTAATGGGGGGGTGTTATCTCTTTTGTCGAAAATCAGCCGTTTTTGCTCGAACATTAAATGCCTCCAAATGGTATTTAATTAACTTCCCGGGGTGAAGAAACCCTTTTTGAGAACTCAGAGTGAGTAAATTGGCCATTTTCATGCACTTTTAACCATTCCATAAATCTTGTGTTTTGGGCCCTTGGAAGCATGAAAATCACTTTAAACATGCTAATTTTAGCTCTAACACTGATGATCCACCTACAAATGTGAACTGACGTTCAAAAATAAAACATTTGAAAACGGACCATTTTCCACATTTCTGAAGCATGACGTAATGGGGGGGTGTTATCTCTTTTGTCGAAAATCAGCCGTTTTTGCTCGAACATTAAATGCCTCCAAATGGTATTTATTTCACTTCCCGAGCCCCTGGAAGCATGAAAATCACTTTAAACATGCTAATTTTAGCTCTAACACTGATGATCCACCTACAAATGTGAACTGACGTTCAAAAATAAAACATTTGAAAACGGACCATTTTCCACATTTCTGAAGCATGACGTAATGGGGGGGTGTTATCTCTTTTGTCGAAAATCAGCCGTTTTTGCTCGAACATTAAATGCCTCCAAATGGTATTTATTTCACTTCCCGAGCCCCTGGAAGCATGAAAATCACTTTAAACATGCTAATTTTAGCTCTAACACTGATGATCCACCTACAAATGTGAACTAACGTTCAAAAATAAAACATTTGAAAACGGACCATTTTCCACATTTCTGAAGCATGACGTAATGGGGGGGGGTGTTATCTCTTTTGTCGAAAATCAGCCGTTTTTGCTCGAACATTAAATGCCTCCAAATGGTATTTATTTCACTTCCCGAGCCCCTGGAAGCATGAAAATCACTTTAAACATGCTAATTTTAGCTCTAACACTGATGATCCACCTACAAATGTGAACTGACGTTCAAAAATAAAACATTTGAAAACGGACCATTTTCCACATTTCTGAAGCATGACGTAATGGGGGGGTGTTATCTCTTTTGTCGAAAATCAGCCGTTTTTGCTCCAACATTAAATGCCTCCAAATGGTATTTAATTAACTTCCCGGGGTGAAGAAACCCTTTTTGAGAACTCAGAGTGAGTAAATTGGCCATTTTCATGCACTTTTAACCATTCCATAAATCTTGTGTTTTGGGCCCCTGGAAGCATGAAAATCACTTTAAACATGCTAATTTTAGCTCTAACACTGATGCTCCACCTACAAATGTGAACTGACGTTCAAAAATAAAACATTTGAAAATGGACCATTTTCCACATTTCTGAAGCATGACGTAATGGGGGGGTGTTATCTCTTTTGTCTAAAATCAGCCGTTTTTGCTCGAACATTAAATGCCTCCAAATGGTATTTATTTCACTTCCTGAGCCCCTGGAAGCATGAAAATCACTTTAAACATGCAAATTTTAGCTCTAACACTGATGATCCACCTACAAATGTGAACTGACGTTCAAAAATAAAACATTTGAAAACGGACCATTTTCCACATTTCTGAAGCATGACGTAATGGGGGGGTGTTATCTCTTTTGTCGAAAATCAGCCGTTTTTGCTCGAACATTAAATGCCTCCAAATGGTATTTAATTAACTTCCCGGGGTGAAGAAACCCTTTTTGAGAACTCAGAGTGAGTAAATTGGCCATTTTCATGCACTTTTAACCATTCCATAAATCTTGTGTTTTGGGCCCTTGGAAGCATGAAAATCACTTTAAACATGCTAATTTTAGCTCTAACACTGATGATCCACCTACAAATGTGAACTGACGTTCAAAAATAAAACATTTGAAAACGGACCATTTTCCACATTTCTGAAGCATGACGTAATGGGGGGGTGTTATCTCTTTTGTCGAAAATCAGCCGTTTTTGCTCGAACATTAAATGCCTCTAAATGGTATTTATTTCACTTCCCGAGCCCCTGGAAGCATGAAAATCACTATAAACATGCTAATTTTAGCTCTAACACTGATGATCCACCTACAAATGTGAACTGACGTTCAAAAATAAAACATTTGAAAACGGACCATTTTCCACATTTCTGAAGCATGACGTAATGGGGGGGTGTTATCTCTTTTGTCGAAAATCAGCCGTTTTTGCTCGAACATTAAATGCCTCCAAATGGTATTTATTTCACTTCCCGAGCCCCTGGAAGCATGAAAATCACTTTAAACATGCTAATTTTAGCTCTAACACTGATGATCCACCTACAAATGTGAACTGACGTTCAAAAATAAAACATTTGAAAACGGACCATTTTCCACATTTCTGAAGCATGACGTAATGGGGGGGGGTGTTATCTCTTTTGTCGAAAATCAGCCGTTTTTGCTCGAACATTAAATGCCTCCAAATGGTATTTATTTCACTTCCCGAGCCCCTGGAAGCATGAAAATCACTTTAAACATGCTAATTTTAGCTCTAACACTGATGATCCACCTACAAATGTGAACTGACGTTCAAAAATAAAACATTTGAAAACGGACCATTTTCCACATTTCTGAAGCATGACGTAATGGGGGGGTGTTATCTCTTTTGTCGAAAATCAGCCGTTTTTGCTCGAACATTAAATGCCTCCAAATGGTATTTAATTAACTTCCCGAGCCCCTGGAAGCATGAAAATCACTTTAAACATGCTAATTTTAGCTCTAACACTGATGATCCACCTACAAATGTGAACTGACGTTCAAAAATAAAACATTTGAAAACGGACCATTTTCCACATTTCTGAAGCATGACGTAATGGGGGGGTGTTATCTCTTTTGTCGAAAATCAGCCGTTTTTGCTCGAACATTAAATGCCTCCAAATGGTATTTAATTAACTTCCCGGGGTGAAGAAACCCTTTTTGAGAACTCAGAGTGAGTAAATTGGCCATTTTCATGCACTTTTAACCATTCCATAAATCTTGTGTTTTGGGCCCTTGGAAGCATGAAAATCACTTTAAACATGCTAATTTTAGCTCTAACACTGATGATCCACCTACAAATGTGAACTGACGTTCAAAAATAAAACATTTGAAAACGGACCATTTTCCACATTTCTGAAGCATGACATAATGGGGGGGTGTTATCTCTTTTGTCTAAAATCAGCCGTTTTTGCTCGAACATTAAATGCCTCCAAATGGTATTTATTTCACTTCCTGAGCCCCTGGAAGCATGAAAATCACTTTAAACATGCAAATTTTAGCTCTAACACTGATGATCCACCTACAAATGTGAACTGACGTTCAAAAATAAAACATTTGAAAACGGACCATTTTCCACATTTCTGAAGCATGACGTAATGGGGGGGTGTTATCTCTTTTGTCGAAAATCAGCCGTTTTTGCTCGAACATTAAATGCCTCCAAATGGTATTTATTTCACTTCCCGAGCCCCTGGAAGCATGAAAATCACTTTAAACATGCTAATTTTAGCTCTAACACTGATGATCCACCTACAAATGTGAACTGACGTTCAAAAATAAAACATTTGAAAACGGACCATTTTCCACATTTCTGAAGCATGACGTAATGGGGGGTGTTATCTCTTTTGTCTAAAATCAGCCGTTTTTGCTCGAACATTAAATGCCTCCAAATGGTATTTATTTCACTTCCTGAGCCCCTGGAAGCATGAAAATCACTTTAAACATGCAAATTTTAGCTCTAACACTGATGATCCACCTACAAATGTGAACTGACGTTCAAAAATAAAACATTTGAAAACGGACCATTTTCCACATTTCTGAAGCATGACGTAATGGGGGGGTGTTATCTCTTTTGTCGAAAATCAGCCGTTTTTGCTCGAACATTAAATGCCTCCAAATGGTATTTATTTCACTTCCCGAGCCCCTGGAAGCATGAAAATCACTTTAAACATGCTAATTTTAGCTCTAACACTGATGATCCACCTACAAATGTGAACTGACGTTCAAAAATAAAACATTTGAAAACGGACCATTTTCCACATTTCTGAAGCATGACGTAATGGGGGGGTGTTATCTCTTTTGTCTAAAATCAGCCGTTTTTGCTCGAACATTAAATGCCTCCAAATGGTATTTATTTCACTTCCTGAGCCCCTGGAAGCATGAAAATCACTTTAAACATGCAAATTTTAGCTCTAACACTGATGATCCACCTACAAATGTGAACTGACGTTCAAAAATAAAACATTTGAAAACGGACCATTTTCCACATTTCTGAAGCATGACGTAATGGGGGGGTGTTATCTCTTTTGTCGAAAATCAGCCGTTTTTGCTCGAACATTAAATGCCTCCAAATGGTATTTATTTCACTTCCCGAGCCCCTGGAAGCATGAAAATCACTTTAAACATGCTAATTTTAGCTCTAACACTGATGATCCACCTACAAATGTGAACTGACGTTCAAAAATAAAACATTTGAAAACGGACCATTTTCCACATTTCTGAAGCATGACGTAATGGGGGGTGTTATCTCTTTTGTCGAAAATCAGCCGTTTTTGCTCGAACATTAAATGCTTCCAAATGGTATTTATTTCACTTCCCGAGCCCCTGGAAGCATGAAAATCACTTTAAACATGCTAATTTTAGCTCTAACACTGATGATCCACCTACAAATGTGAACTGACGTTCAAAAATAAAACATTTGAAAACGGACCATTTTCCACATTTCTGAAGCATGACGTAATGGGGGGGTGTTATCTCTTTTGTCGAAAATCAGCCGTTTTTGCTCGAACATTAAATGCCTCCAAATGGTATTTAATTAACTTCCCGGGGTGAAGAAACCCTTTTTGAGAACTCAGAGTGAGTAAATTGGCCATTTTCATGCACTTTTAACCATTCCATAAATCTTGTGTTTTGGGCCCCTGGAAGCATGAAAATCACTTTAAACATGCTAATTTTAGCTCTAACACTGATGATCCACCTACAAATGTGAACTGACGTTCAAAAATAAAACATTTGAAAACGGACCATTTTCCACATTTCTGAAGCATGACGTAATGGGGGGGTGTTATCTCTTTTGTCTAAAATCAGCCAATTTTGCTCGAACATTAAATGCCTCCAAATGGTATTTATTTCACTTCCCGAGCCCCTGGAAGCATGAAAATCACTTTAAACATGCTAATTTTAGCTCTAACACTGATGATCCACCTACAAATGTGAACTGACGTTCAAAAATAAAACATTTGAAAACGGACCATTTTCCACATTTCTGAAGCATGACGTAATGGGGCGGTGTTATCTCTTTTGTCGAAAATCAGCCGTTTTTGCTTGAACATTAAATGCCTCCAAATGGTATTTATTTCACTTCCCGAGCCCCTGGAAGCATGAAAATCACTTTAAACATGCTAATTTTAGCTCTAACACTGATGATCCACCTACAAATGTGAACTGACGTTCAAAAATAAAACATTTGAAAACGGACCATTTTCCACATTTCTGAAGCATGACGTAATGGGGGGGTGTTATCTCTTTTGTCGAAAATCAGCCGTTTTTGCTCGAACATTAAATGCCTCCAAATGGTATTTAATTAACTTCCCGAGCCCCTGGAAGCATGAAAATCACTTTAAACATGCTAATTTTAGCTCTAACACTGATGATCCACCTACAAATGTGAACTGACGTTCAAAAATAAAACATTTGAAAACGGACCATTTTCCACATTTCTGAAGCATGACGTAATGGGGGGGTGTTATCTCTTTTGTCGAAAATCAGCCGTTTTTGCTCGAACATTAAATGCCTCCAAATGGTATTTAATTAACTTCCCGGGGTGAAGAAACCCTTTTTGAGAACTCAGAGTGAGTAAATTGGCCATTTTCATGCACTTTTAACCATTCCATAAATCTTGTGTTTTGGGCCCCTGGAAGCATGAAAATCACTTTAAACATGCTAATTTTAGCTCTAACACTGATGATCCACCTACAAATGTGAACTGACGTTCAAAAATAAAACATTTGAAAACGGACCATTTTCCACATTTCTGAAGCATGACGTAATGGGGGGGTGTTATCTCTTTTGTCGAAAATCAGCCGTTTTTGCTCGAACATTAAATGCCTCCAAATGGTATTTAATTAACTTCCCGAGCCCCTGGAAGCATGAAAATCACTTTAAACATGCTAATTTTAGCTCTAACACTGATGATCCACCTACAAATGTGAACTGACGTTCAAAAATAAAACATTTGAAAACGGACCATTTTCCACATTTCTGAAGCATGACGTAATGGGGGGGTGTTATCTCTTTTGTCGAAAATCAGCCGTTTTTGCTCGAACATTAAATGCCTCCAAATGGTATTTAATTAACTTCCCGGGGTGAAGAAACCCTTTTTGAGAACTCAGAGTGAGTAAATTGGCCATTTTCATGCACTTTTAACCATTCCATAAATCTTGTGTTTTGGGCCCTTGGAAGCATGAAAATCACTTTAAACATGCTAATTTTAGCTCTAACACTGATGATCCACCTACAAATGTGAACTGACGTTCAAAAATAAAACATTTGAAAACGGACCATTTTCCACATTTCTGAAGCATGACGTAATGGGGGGGTGTTATCTCTTTTGTCGAAAATCAGCCGTTTTTGCTCGAACATTAAATGCCTCCAAATGGTATTTATTTCACTTCCCGAGCCCCTGGAAGCATGAAAATCACTTTAAACATGCTAATTTTAGCTCTAACACTGATGATCCACCTACAAATGTGAACTGACGTTCAAAAATAAAACATTTGAAAACGGACCATTTTCCTCATTTCTGAAGCATGACGTAATGGGGGGGTGTTATCTCTTTTGTCGAAAATCAGCCGTTTTTGCTCGAACATTAAATGCCTCCAAATGGTATTTATTTCACTTCCCGAGCCCCTGGAAGCATGAAAATCACTTTAAACATGCTAATTTTAGCTCTAACACTGATGATCCACCTACAAATGTGAACTGACGTTCAAAAATAAAACATTTGAAAACGGACCATTTTCCACATTTCTGAAGCATGACGTAATGGGGGGGGTGTTATCTCTTTTGTCGAAAATCAGCCGTTTTTGCTCGAACATTAAATGCCTCCAAATGGTATTTATTTCACTTCCCGAGCCCCTGGAAGCATGAAAATCACTTTAAACATGCTAATTTTAGCTCTAACACTGATGATCCACCTACAAATGTGAACTGACGTTCAAAAATAAAACATTTGAAAACGGACCATTTTCCACATTTCTGAAGCATGACGTAATGGGGGGGTGTTATCTCTTTTGTCGAAAATCAGCCGTTTTTGCTCGAACATTAAATGCCTCCAAATGGTATTTAATTAACTTCCCGGGGTGAAGTAACCCTTTTTGAGAACTCAGAGTGAGTAAATTGGCCATTTTCATGCACTTTTAACCATTCCATAAATCTTGTGTTTTGGGCCCCTGGAAGCATGAAAATCACTTTAAACATGCTAATTTTAGCTCTAACACTGATGCTCCACCTACAAATGTGAACTGACGTTCAAAAATAAAACATTTGAAAATGGACCATTTTCCACATTTCTGAAGCATGACGTAATGGGGGGGTGTTATCTCTTTTGTCTAAAATCAGCCGTTTTTGCTCGAACATTAAATGCCTCCAAATGGTATTTATTTCACTTCCTGAGCCCCTGGAAGCATGAAAATCACTTTAAACATGCAAATTTTAGCTCTAACACTGATGATCCACCTACAAATGTGAACTGACGTTCAAAAATAAAACATTTGAAAACGGACCATTTTCCACATTTCTGAAGCATGACGTAATGGGGGGGTGTTATCTCTTTTGTCGAAAATCAGCCGTTTTTGCTCGAACATTAAATGCCTCCAAATGGTATTTATTTCACTTCCTGAGCCCCTGGAAGCATGAAAATCACTTTAAACATGCTAATTTTAGCTCTAACACTGATGATCCACCTACAAATGTGAACTGACGTTAAAAAATAAAACATTTGAAAACGGACCATTTTCCACATTTCTGAAGCATGACGTAATGGGGGGGGTGTTATCTCTTTTGTCGAAAATCAGCCGTTTTTGCTCGAACATTAAATGCCTCCAAATGGTATTTATTTCACTTCCCGAGCCCCTGGAAGCATGAAAATCACTTTAAACATGCTAATTTTAGCTCTAACACTGATGATCCACCTACAAATGTGAACTGACGTTCAAAAATAAAACATTTGAAAACGGACCATTTTCCACATTTCTGAAGCATGACGTAATGGGGGGGTGTTATCTCTTTTGTCGAAAATCAGCCGTTTTTGCTCGAACATTAAATGCCTCCAAATGGTATTTAATTAACTTCCCGGGGTGAAGAAACCCTTTTTGAGAACTCAGAGTGAGTAAATTGGCCATTTTCATGCACTTTTAACCATTCCATAAATCTTGTGTTTTGGGCCCCTGGAAGCAAGAAAATCACTTTAAACATGCTAATTTTAGCTCTAACACTGATGATCCACCTACAAATGTGAACTGACGTTCAAAAATAAAACATTTGAAAACGGACCATTTTCCACATTTCTGAAGCATGACGTAAAGGGGGGGTGTTATCTCTTTTGTCTAAAATCAGCCAATTTTGCTCGAACATTAAATGCCTCCAAATGGTATTTATTTCACTTCCCGAGCCCCTGGAAGCATGAAAATCACTTTAAACATGCTAATTTTAGCTCTAACACTGATGATCCACCTACAAATGTGAACTGACGTTCAAAAATAAAACATTTGAAAACGGACCATTTTCCACATTTCTGAAGCATGACGTAATGGGGCGGTGTTATCTCTTTTGTCGAAAATCAGCCGTTTTTGCTCGAACATTAAATGCCTCCAAATGGTATTTATTTCACTTCCCGAGCCCCTGGAAGCACGAAAATCACTTTAAACATGCTAATTTTAGCTCTAACACTGATGATCCACCTACAAATGTGAACTGACGTTCAAAAATAAAACATTTGAAAACGGACCATTTTCCACATTTCTGAAGCATGACGTAATGGGGGGGTGTTATCTCTTTTGTCGAAAATCAGCCGTTTTTGCTCGAACATTAAATGCCTCCAAATGGTATTTAATTAACTTCCCGAGCCCCTGGAAGCATGAAAATCACTTTAAACATGCTAATTTTAGCTCTAACACTGATTATCCACCTACAAATGTGAACTGACGTTCAAAAATAAAACATTTGAAAACGGACCATTTTCCACATTTCTGAAGCATGACGTAATGGGGGGGTGTTATCTCTTTTGTCGAAAATCAGCCGTTTTTGCTCGAACATTAAATGCCTCCAAATGGTATTTAATTAACTTCCCGGGGTGAAGAAACCCTTTTTGAGAACTCAGAGTGAGTAAATTGGCCATTTTCATGCACTTTTAACCATTCCATAAATCTTGTGTTTTGGGCCCCTGGAAGCATGAAAATCACTTTAAACATGCTAATTTTAGCTCTAACACTGATGATCCACCTACAAATGTGAACTGACGTTCAAAAATAAAACATTTGAAAACGGACCATTTTCCACATTTCTGAAGCATGACGTAATGGGGGGGTGTTATCTCTTTTGTCGAAAATCAGCCGTTTTTGCTCGAACATTAAATGCCTCCAAATGGTATTTAATTAACTTCCCGAGCCCCTGGAAGCATGAAAATCACTTTAAACATGCTAATTTTAGCTCTAACACTGATGATCCACCTACAAATGTGAACTGACGTTCAAAAATAAAACATTTGAAAACGGACCATTTTCCACATTTCTGAAGCATGACGTAATGGGGGGGTGTTATCTCTTTTGTCGAAAATCAGCCGTTTTTGCTCGAACATTAAATGCCTCCAAATGGTATTTAATTAACTTCCCGGGGTGAAGAAACCCTTTTTGAGAACTCACAGTGAGTAAATTGGCCATTTTCATGCACTTTTAACCATTCCATAAATCTTGTGTTTTGGGCCCCTGGAAGCATGAAAATCACTTTAAACATGCTAATTTTAGCTCTAACACTGATGATCCACCTACAAATGTGAACTGACGTTCAAAAATAAAACATTTGAAAACGGACCATTTTCCACATTTCTGAAGCATGACGTAATGGGGGGGTGTTATCTCTTTTGTCGAAAATCAGCCGTTTTTGCTCGAACATTAAATGCCTCCAAATGGTATTTAATTAATTTCCCGAGCCCCTGGAAGCATGAAAATCACTTTAAACATGCTAATTTTAGCTCTAACACTGATGATCCACCTACAAATGTGAACTGACGTTCAAAAATAAAACATTTGAAAACGGACCATTTTCCACATTTCTGAAGCATGACGTAATGGGGGGGTGTTATCTCTTTTGTCGAAAATCAGCCGTTTTTGCTCGAACATTAAATGCTTCCAAATGGTATTTATTTCACTTCCCGAGCCCCTGGAAGCATGAAAATCACTTTAAACATGCTAATTTTAGCTCTAACACTGATGATCCACCTACAAATGTGAACTGACGTTCAAAAATAAAACATTTGAAAACGGACCATTTTCCACATTTCTGAAGCATGACGTAATGGGGGGGTGTTATCTCTTTTGTCGAAAATCAGCCGTTTTTGCTCGAACATTAAATGCCTCCAAATGGTATTTAATTAACTTCCCGGGGTGAAGAAACCCTTTTTGAGAACTCAGAGTGAGTAAATTGGCCATTTTCATGCACTTTTAACCATTCCATAAATCTTGTGTTTTGGGCCCCTGGAAGCATGAAAATCACTTTAAACATGCTAATTTTAGCTCTAACACTGATGATCCACCTACAAATGTGAACTGACGTTAAAAAATAAAACATTTGAAAACGGACCATTTTCCACATTTCTGAAGCATGACGTAATGGGGGGGTGTTATCTCTTTTGTCTAAAATCAGCCAATTTTGCTCGAACATTAAATGCCTCCAAATGGTATTTATTTCACTTACCGAGCCCCTGGAAGCATGAAAATCACTTTAAACATGCTAATTTTAGCTCTAACACTGATGATCCACCTACAAATGTGAACTGACGTTCAAAAATAAAACATTTGAAAACGGACCATTTTCCACATTTCTGAAGCATGACGTAATGGGGCGGTGTTATCTCTTTTGTCGAAAATCAGCCGTTTTTGCTCGAACATTAAATGCCTCCAAATGGTATTTATTTCACTTCCCGAGCCCCTGGAAGCATGAAAATCACTTTAAACATGCTAATTTTAGCTCTAACACTGATGATCCACCTACAAATGTGAACTGACGTTCAAAAATAAAACATTTGAAAACGGACCATTTTCCACATTCTGAAGCATGACGTAATGGGGGGGTGTTATCTCTTTTGTCGAAAATCTGACGTTTTTGCTCGAACATTAAATGCCTCCAAATGGTATTTAATTAACTTCCCGAGCCCCTGGAAGCATGAAAATCACTTTAAACATGCTAATTTTAGCTCTAACACTGATGATCCACCTACAAATGTGAACTGACGTTCAAAAATAAAACATTTGAAAACGGACCATTTTCCACATTTCTGAAGCATGACGTAATGGGGGGGTGTTATCTCTTTTGTCGAAAATCAGCCGTTTTTGCTCGAACATTAAATGCCTCCAAATGGTATTTAATTAACTTCCCGGGGTGAAGAAACCCTTTTTGAGAACTCAGAGTGAGTAAATTGGCCATTTTCATGCACTTTTAACCATTCCATAAATCTTGTGTTTTGGGCCCCTGGAAGCATGAAAATCACTTTAAACATGCTAATTTTAGCTCTAACACTGATGATCCACCTACAAATGTGAACTGACGTTCAAAAATAAAACATTTGAAAACGGACCATTTTCCACATTTCTGAAGCATGACGTAATGGGGGGGTGTTATCTCTTTTGTCGAAAATCAGCCGTTTTTGCTCGAACATTAAATGCCTCCAAATGGTATTTAATTAACTTCCCGAGCCCCTGGAAGCATGAAAATCACTTTAAACATGCTAATTTTAGCTCTAACACTGATGATCCACCTACAAATGTGAACTGACGTTCAAAAATAAAACATTTGAAAATGGACCATTTTCCACATTTCTGAAGCATGACGTAATGGGGGGGTATTATCTCTTTTGTCGAAAATCAGCCGTTTTTGCTCGAACATTAAATGCCTCCAAATGGTATTTAATTAACTTCCCGGGGTGAAGAAACCCTTTTTGAGAACTCAGAGTGAGTAAATTGGCCATTTTCATGCACTTTTAACCATTCCATAAATCTTGTGTTTTGGGCCCCTGGAAGCATGAAAATCACTTTAAACATGCTAATTTTAGCTCTAACACTGATGATCCACCTACAAATGTGAACTGACGTTCAAAAATAAAACATTTGAAAACGGACCATTTTACACATTTCTGAAGCATGACGTAATGGGGGGGTGTTATCTCTTTTGTCGAAAATCAGCCGTTTTTGCTCGAACATTAAATGCCTCCAAATGGTATTTAATTAACTTCCCGGGGTGAAGAAACCCTTTTTGAGAACTCAGAGTGAGTAAATTGGCCATTTTCATGCACTTTTAACCATTCCATAAATCTTGTGTTTTGGGCCCCTGGAAGCATGAAAATCACTTTAAACATGCTAATTTTAGCTCTAACACTGATGATCCACCTACAAATGTGAACTGACGTTCAAAAATAAAACATTTGAAAACGGACCATTTTCCACATTTCTGAAGCATGACGTAATGGGGGGGTGTTATCTCTTTTGTCGAAAATCAGCCGTTTTTGCTCGAACATTAAATGCTTCCAAATGGTATTTATTTCACTTCCCGAGCCCCTGGAAGCATGAAAATCACTTTAAACATGCTAATTTTAGCTCTAACACTGATGATCCACCTACAAATGTGAACTGACGTTCAAAAATAAAACATTTGAAAACGGACCATTTTCCACATTTCTGAAGCATGACGTAATGGGGGGGTGTTATCTCTTTTGTCGAAAATCAGCCGTTTTTGCTCGAACATTAAATGCCTCCAAATGGTATTTAATTACCTTCCCGGGGTGAAGAAACCCTTTTTGAGAACTCAGAGTGAGTAAATTGGCCATTTTCATGCACTTTTAACCATTCCATAAATCTTGTGTTTTGGGCCCCTGAAAGCATGAAAATCACTTTAAACATGCTAATTTTAGCTCTAACACTGATGATCCACCTACAAATGTGAACTGACGTTCAAAAATAAAACATTTGAAAACGGACCATTTTCCACATTTCTGAAGCATGACGTAATGGGGGGGTGTTATCTCTTTTGTCTAAAATCAGCCAATTTTGCTCGAACATTAAATGCCTCCAAATGGTATTTATTTCACTTCCCGAGCCCCTGGAAGCATGAAAATCACTTTAAACATGCTAATTTTAGCTCTTACACTGATGATCCACCTACAAATGTGAACTGACGTTCAAAAATAAAACATTTGAAAACGGACCATTTTCCACATTTCTGAAGCATGACGTAATGGGGGGGTGTTATCTCTTTTGTCGAAAATCAGCCGTTTTTGCTCGAACATTAAATGCCTCCAAATGGTATTTAATTAACTTCCCGGGGTGAAGAAACCCTTTTTGAGAACTCAGAGTGAGTAAATTGGCCATTTTCATGCACTTTTAACCATTCCATAAATCTTGTGTTTTGGGCCCCTGGAAGCATGAAAATCACTTTAAACATGCTAATTTTAGCTCTAACACTGATGATCCACCTACAAATGTGAACTGACGTTCAAAAATAAAACATTTGAAAACGGACCATTTTCCACATTTCTGAAGCATGACGTAATGGGGGGGTGTTATCTCTTTTGTCGAAAATCAGCCGTTTTTGCTCGAACATTAAATGCCTCCAAATGGTATTTAATTAACTTCCCGAGCCCCTGGAAGCATGAAAATCACTTTAAACATGCTAATTTTAGCTCTAACACTGATGATCCACCTACAAATGTGAACTGACGTTCAAAAATAAAACATTTGAAAACGGACCATTTTCCACATTTCTGAAGCATGACGTAATGGGGGGGTGTTATCTCTTTTGTCGAAAATCAGCCGTTTTTGCTCGAACATTAAATGCCTCCAAATGGTATTTAATTAACTTCCCGGGGTGAAGAAACCCTTTTTGAGAACTCAGAGTGAGTAAATTGGCCATTTTCATGCACTTTTAACCATTCCATAAATCTTGTGTTTTGGGCCCTTGGAAGCATGAAAATCACTTTAAACATGCTAATTTTAGCTCTAACACTGATGATCCACCTACAAATGTGAACTGACGTTCAAAAATAAAACATTTGAAAACGGACCATTTTCCACATTTCTGAAGCATGACGTAATGGGGGGGTGTTATCTCTTTTGTCGAAAATCAGCCGTTTTTGCTCGAACATTAAATGCCTCCAAATGGTATTTATTTCACTTCCCGAGCCCCTGGAAGCATGAAAATCACTTTAAACATGCTAATTTTAGCTCTAACACTGATGATCCACCTACAAATGTGAACTGACGTTCAAAAATAAAACATTTGAAAACGGACCATTTTCCACATTTCTGAAGCATGACGTAATGGGGGGGTGTTATCTCTTTTGTCGAAAATCAGCCGTTTTTGCTCGAACATTAAATGCCTCCAAATGGTATTTATTTCACTTCCCGAGCCCCTGGAAGCATGAAAATCACTTTAAACATGCTAATTTTAGCTCTAACACTGATGATCCACCTACAAATGTGAACTAACGTTCAAAAATAAAACATTTGAAAACGGACCATTTTCCACATTTCTGAAGCATGACGTAATGGGGGGGGGTGTTATCTCTTTTGTCGAAAATCAGCCGTTTTTGCTCGAACATTAAATGCCTCCAAATGGTATTTATTTCACTTCCCGAGCCCCTGGAAGCATGAAAATCACTTTAAACATGCTAATTTTAGCTCTAACACTGATGATCCACCTACAAATGTGAACTGACGTTCAAAAATAAAACATTTGAAAACGGACCATTTTCCACATTTCTGAAGCATGACGTAATGGGGGGGTGTTATCTCTTTTGTCGAAAATCAGCCGTTTTTGCTCGAACATTAAATGCCTCCAAATGGTATTTAATTAACTTCCCGGGGTGAAGAAACCCTTTTTGAGAACTCAGAGTGAGTAAATTGGCCATTTTCATGCACTTTTAACCATTCCATAAATCTTGTGTTTTGGGCCCCTGGAAGCATGAAAATCACTTTAAACATGCTAATTTTAGCTCTAACACTGATGCTCCACCTACAAATGTGAACTGACGTTCAAAAATAAAACATTTGAAAATGGACCATTTTCCACATTTCTGAAGCATGACGTAATGGGGGGGTGTTATCTCTTTTGTCTAAAATCAGCCGTTTTTGCTCGAACATTAAATGCCTCCAAATGGTATTTATTTCACTTCCTGAGCCCCTGGAAGCATGAAAATCACTTTAAACATGCAAATTTTAGCTCTAACACTGATGATCCACCTACAAATGTGAACTGACGTTCAAAAATAAAACATTTGAAAACGGACCATTTTCCACATTTCTGAAGCATGACGTAATGGGGGGGTGTTATCTCTTTTGTCGAAAATCAGCCGTTTTTGCTCGAACATTAAATGCCTCCAAATGGTATTTAATTAACTTCCCGGGGTGAAGAAACCCTTTTTGAGAACTCAGAGTGAGTAAATTGGCCATTTTCATGCACTTTTAACCATTCCATAAATCTTGTGTTTTGGGCCCTTGGAAGCATGAAAATCACTTTAAACATGCTAATTTTAGCTCTAACACTGATGATCCACCTACAAATGTGAACTGACGTTCAAAAATAAAACATTTGAAAACGGACCATTTTCCACATTTCTGAAGCATGACGTAATGGGGGGGTGTTATCTCTTTTGTCGAAAATCAGCCGTTTTTGCTCGAACATTAAATGCCTCCAAATGGTATTTATTTCACTTCCCGAGCCCCTGGAAGCATGAAAATCACTTTAAACATGCTAATTTTAGCTCTAACACTGATGATCCACCTACAAATGTGAACTGACGTTCAAAAATAAAACATTTGAAAACGGACCATTTTCCACATTTCTGAAGCATGACGTAATGGGGGGGTGTTATCTCTTTTGTCGAAAATCAGCCGTTTTTGCTCGAACATTAAATGCCTCCAAATGGTATTTATTTCACTTCCCGAGCCCCTGGAAGCATGAAAATCACTTTAAACATGCTAATTTTAGCTCTAACACTGATGATCCACCTACAAATGTGAACTGACGTTCAAAAATAAAACATTTGAAAACGGACCATTTTCCACATTTCTGAAGCATGACGTAATGGGGGGGGGTGTTATCTCTTTTGTCGAAAATCAGCCGTTTTTGCTCGAACATTAAATGCCTCCAAATGGTATTTATTTCACTTCCCGAGCCCCTGGAAGCATGAAAATCACTTTAAACATGCTAATTTTAGCTCTAACACTGATGATCCACCTACAAATGTGAACTGACGTTCAAAAATAAAACATTTGAAAACGGACCATTTTCCACATTTCTGAAGCATGACGTAATGGGGGGGTGTTATCTCTTTTGTCGAAAATCAGCCGTTTTTGCTCGAACATTAAATGCCTCCAAATGGTATTTAATTAACTTCCCGGGGTGAAGAAACCCTTTTTGAGAACTCAGAGTGAGTAAATTGGCCATTTTCATGCACTTTTAACCATTCCATAAATCTTGTGTTTTGGGCCCTTGGAAGCATGAAAATCACTTTAAACATGCTAATTTTAGCTCTAACACTGATGATCCACCTACAAATGTGAACTGACGTTCAAAAATAAAACATTTGAAAACGGACCATTTTCCACATTTCTGAAGCATGACATAATGGGGGGGTGTTATCTCTTTTGTCTAAAATCAGCCGTTTTTGCTCGAACATTAAATGCCTCCAAATGGTATTTATTTCACTTCCTGAGCCCCTGGAAGCATGAAAATCACTTTAAACATGCAAATTTTAGCTCTAACACTGATGATCCACCTACAAATGTGAACTGACGTTCAAAAATAAAACATTTGAAAACGGACCATTTTCCACATTTCTGAAGCATGACGTAATGGGGGGGTGTTATCTCTTTTGTCGAAAATCAGCCGTTTTTGCTCGAACATTAAATGCCTCCAAATGGTATTTATTTCACTTCCCGAGCCCCTGGAAGCATGAAAATCACTTTAAACATGCTAATTTTAGCTCTAACACTGATGATCCACCTACAAATGTGAACTGACGTTCAAAAATAAAACATTTGAAAACGGACCATTTTCCACATTTCTGAAGCATGACGTAATGGGGGGGTGTTATCTCTTTTGTCTAAAATCAGCCGTTTTTGCTCGAACATTAAATGCCTCCAAATGGTATTTATTTCACTTCCTGAGCCCCTGGAAGCATGAAAATCACTTTAAACATGCAAATTTTAGCTCTAACACTGATGATCCACCTACAAATGTGAACTGACGTTCAAAAATAAAACATTTGAAAACGGACCATTTTCCACATTTCTGAAGCATGACGTAATGGGGGGGTGTTATCTCTTTTGTCGAAAATCAGCCGTTTTTGCTCGAACATTAAATGCCTCCAAATGGTATTTATTTCACTTCCCGAGCCCCTGGAAGCATGAAAATCACTTTAAACATGCTAATTTTAGCTCTAACACTGATGATCCACCTACAAATGTGAACTGACGTTCAAAAATAAAACATTTGAAAACGGACCATTTTCCACATTTCTGAAGCATGACGTAATGGGGGGGTGTTATCTCTTTTGTCTAAAATCAGCCGTTTTTGCTCGAACATTAAATGCCTCCAAATGGTATTTATTTCACTTCCTGAGCCCCTGGAAGCATGAAAATCACTTTAAACATGCAAATTTTAGCTCTAACACTGATGATCCACCTACAAATGTGAACTGACGTTCAAAAATAAAACATTTGAAAACGGACCATTTTCCACATTTCTGAAGCATGACGTAATGGGGGGGTGTTATCTCTTTTGTCGAAAATCAGCCGTTTTTGCTCGAACATTAAATGCCTCCAAATGGTATTTATTTCACTTCCCGAGCCCCTGGAAGCATGAAAATCACTTTAAACATGCTAATTTTAGCTCTAACACTGATGATCCACCTACAAATGTGAACTGACGTTCAAAAATAAAACATTTGAAAACGGACCATTTTCCACATTTCTGAAGCATGACGTAATGGGGGGTGTTATCTCTTTTGTCGAAAATCAGCCGTTTTTGCTCGAACATTAAATGCTTCCAAATGGTATTTATTTCACTTCCCGAGCCCCTGGAAGCATGAAAATCACTTTAAACATGCTAATTTTAGCTCTAACACTGATGATCCACCTACAAATGTGAACTGACGTTCAAAAATAAAACATTTGAAAACGGACCATTTTCCACATTTCTGAAGCATGACGTAATGAGGGGGTGTTATCTCTTTTGTCGAAAATCAGCCGTTTTTGCTCGAACATTAAATGCCTCCAAATGGTATTTAATTAACTTCCCGGGGTGAAGAAACCCTTTTTGAGAACTCAGAGTGAGTAAATTGGCCATTTTCATGCACTTTTAACCATTCCATAAATCTTGTGTTTTGGGCCCCTGGAAGCATGAAAATCACTTTAAACATGCTAATTTTAGCTCTAACACTGATGATCCACCTACAAATGTGAACTGACGTTCAAAAATAAAACATTTGAAAACGGACCATTTTCCACATTTCTGAAGCATGACGTAATGGGGGGGTGTTATCTCTTTTGTCTAAAATCAGCCAATTTTGCTCGAACATTAAATGTCTCCAAATGGTATTTATTTCACTTCCCGAGCCCCTGGAAGCATGAAAATCACTTTAAACATGCTAATTTTAGCTCTAACACTGATGATCCACCTACAAATGTGAACTGACGTTCAAAAATAAAACATTTGAAAACGGACCATTTTCCACATTTCTGAAGCATGACGTAATGGGGCGGTGTTATCTCTTTTGTCGAAAATCAGCCGTTTTTGCTTGAACATTAAATGCCTCCAAATGGTATTTATTTCACTTCCCGAGCCCCTGGAAGCATGAAAATCACTTTAAACATGCTAATTTTAGCTCTAACACTGATGATCCACCTACAAATGTGAACTGACGTTCAAAAATAAAACATTTGAAAACGGACCATTTTCCACATTTCTGAAGCATGACGTAATGGGGGGGGTGTTATCTCTTTTGTCGAAAATCAGCCGTTTTTGCTCGAACATTAAATGCCTCCAAATGGTATTTAATTAACTTCCCGAGCCCCTGGAAGCATGAAAATCACTTTAAACATGCTAATTTTAGCTCTAACACTGATGATCCACCTACAAATGTGAACTGACGTTCAAAAATAAAACATTTGAAAACGGACCATTTTCCACATTTCTGAAGCATGACGTAATGGGGGGGTGTTATCTCTTTTGTCGAAAATCAGCCGTTTTTGCTCGAACATTAAATGCCTCCAAATGGTATTTAATTAACTTCCCGGGGTGAAGAAACCCTTTTTGAGAACTCAGAGTGAGTAAATTGGCCATTTTCATGCACTTTTAACCATTCCATAAATCTTGTGTTTTGGGCCCCTGGAAGCATGAAAATCACTTTAAACATGCTAATTTTAGCTCTAACACTGATGATCCACCTACAAATGTGAACTGACGTTCAAAAATAAAACATTTGAAAACGGACCATTTTCCACATTTCTGAAGCATGACGTAATGGGGGGGTGTTATCTCTTTTGTCGAAAATCAGCCGTTTTTGCTCGAACATTAAATGCCTCCAAATGGTATTTAATTAACTTCCCGAGCCCCTGGAAGCATGAAAATCACTTTAAACATGCTAATTTTAGCTCTAACACTGATGATCCACCTACAAATGTGAACTGACGTTCAAAAATAAAACATTTGAAAACGGACCATTTTCCACATTTCTGAAGCATGACGTAATGGGGGGGTGTTATCTCTTTTGTCGAAAATCAGCCGTTTTTGCTCGAACATTAAATGCCTCCAAATGGTATTTAATTAACTTCCCGGGGTGAAGAAACCCTTTTTGAGAACTCAGAGTGAGTAAATTGGCCATTTTCATGCACTTTTAACCATTCCATAAATCTTGTGTTTTGGGCCCTTGGAAGCATGAAAATCACTTTAAACATGCTAATTTTAGCTCTAACACTGATGATCCACCTACAAATGTGAACTGACGTTCAAAAATAAAACATTTGAAAACGGACCATTTTCCACATTTCTGAAGCATGACGTAATGGGGGGGTGTTATCTCTTTTGTCGAAAATCAGCCGTTTTTGCTCGAACATTAAATGCCTCCAAATGGTATTTATTTCACTTCCCGAGCCCCTGGAAGCATGAAAATCACTTTAAACATGCTAATTTTAGCTCTAACACTGATGATCCACCTACAAATGTGAACTGACGTTCAAAAATAAAACATTTGAAAACGGACCATTTTCCTCATTTCTGAAGCATGACGTAATGGGGGGGTGTTATCTCTTTTGTCGAAAATCAGCCGTTTTTGCTCGAACATTAAATGCCTCCAAATGGTATTTATTTCACTTCCCGAGCCCCTGGAAGCATGAAAATCACTTTAAACATGCTAATTTTAGCTCTAACACTGATGATCCACCTACAAATGTGAACTGACGTTCAAAAATAAAACATTTGAAAACGGACCATTTTCCACATTTCTGAAGCATGACGTAATGGGGGGGGTGTTATCTCTTTTGTCGAAAATCAGCCGTTTTTGCTCGAACATTAAATGCCTCCAAATGGTATTTATTTCACTTCCCGAGCCCCTGGAAGCATGAAAATCACTTTAAACATGCTAATTTTAGCTCTAACACTGATGATCCACCTACAAATGTGAACTGACGTTCAAAAATAAAACATTTGAAAACGGACCATTTTCCACATTTCTGAAGCATGACGTAATGGGGGGGTGTTATCTCTTTTGTCGAAAATCAGCCGTTTTTGCTCGAACATTAAATGCCTCCAAATGGTATTTAATTAACTTCCCGGGGTGAAGTAACCCTTTTTGAGAACTCAGAGTGAGTAAATTGGCCATTTTCATGCACTTTTAACCATTCCATAAATCTTGTGTTTTGGGCCCCTGGAAGCATGAAAATCACTTTAAACATGCTAATTTTAGCTCTAACACTGATGCTCCACCTACAAATGTGAACTGACGTTCAAAAATAAAACATTTGAAAATGGACCATTTTCCACATTTCTGAAGCATGACGTAATGGGGGGGTGTTATCTCTTTTGTCTAAAATCAGCCGTTTTTGCTCGAACATTAAATGCCTCCAAATGGTATTTATTTCACTTCCTGAGCCCCTGGAAGCATGAAAATCACTTTAAACATGCAAATTTTAGCTCTAACACTGATGATCCACCTACAAATGTGAACTGACGTTCAAAAATAAAACATTTGAAAACGGACCATTTTCCACATTTCTGAAGCATGACGTAATGGGGGGGTGTTATCTCTTTTGTCGAAAATCAGCCGTTTTTGCTCGAACATTAAATGCCTCCAAATGGTATTTATTTCACTTCCTGAGCCCCTGGAAGCATGAAAATCACTTTAAACATGCTAATTTTAGCTCTAACACTGATGATCCACCTACAAATGTGAACTGACGTTAAAAAATAAAACATTTGAAAACGGACCATTTTCCACATTTCTGAAGCATGACGTAATGGGGGGGGTGTTATCTCTTTTGTCGAAAATCAGCCGTTTTTGCTCGAACATTAAATGCCTCCAAATGGTATTTATTTCACTTCCCGAGCCCCTGGAAGCATGAAAATCACTTTAAACATGCTAATTTTAGCTCTAACACTGATGATCCACCTACAAATGTGAACTGACGTTCAAAAATAAAACATTTGAAAACGGACCATTTTCCACATTTCTGAAGCATGACGTAATGGGGGGGTGTTATCTCTTTTGTCGAAAATCAGCCGTTTTTGCTCGAACATTAAATGCCTCCAAATGGTATTTAATTAACTTCCCGGGGTGAAGAAACCCTTTTTGAGAACTCAGAGTGAGTAAATTGGCCATTTTCATGCACTTTTAACCATTCCATAAATCTTGTGTTTTGGGCCCCTGGAAGCAAGAAAATCACTTTAAACATGCTAATTTTAGCTCTAACACTGATGATCCACCTACAAATGTGAACTGACGTTCAAAAATAAAACATTTGAAAACGGACCATTTTCCACATTTCTGAAGCATGACGTAAAGGGGGGGTGTTATCTCTTTTGTCTAAAATCAGCCAATTTTGCTCGAACATTAAATGCCTCCAAATGGTATTTATTTCACTTCCCGAGCCCCTGGAAGCATGAAAATCACTTTAAACATGCTAATTTTAGCTCTAACACTGATGATCCACCTACAAATGTGAACTGACGTTCAAAAATAAAACATTTGAAAACGGACCATTTTCCACATTTCTGAAGCATGACGTAATGGGGCGGTGTTATCTCTTTTGTCGAAAATCAGCCGTTTTTGCTCGAACATTAAATGCCTCCAAATGGTATTTATTTCACTTCCCGAGCCCCTGGAAGCACGAAAATCACTTTAAACATGCTAATTTTAGCTCTAACACTGATGATCCACCTACAAATGTGAACTGACGTTCAAAAATAAAACATTTGAAAACGGACCATTTTCCACATTTCTGAAGCATGACGTAATGGGGGGGTGTTATCTCTTTTGTCGAAAATCAGCCGTTTTTGCTCGAACATTAAATGCCTCCAAATGGTATTTAATTAACTTCCCGAGCCCCTGGAAGCATGAAAATCACTTTAAACATGCTAATTTTAGCTCTAACACTGATTATCCACCTACAAATGTGAACTGACGTTCAAAAATAAAACATTTGAAAACGGACCATTTTCCACATTTCTGAAGCATGACGTAATGGGGGGGTGTTATCTCTTTTGTCGAAAATCAGCCGTTTTTGCTCGAACATTAAATGCCTCCAAATGGTATTTAATTAACTTCCCGGGGTGAAGAAACCCTTTTTGAGAACTCAGAGTGAGTAAATTGGCCATTTTCATGCACTTTTAACCATTCCATAAATCTTGTGTTTTGGGCCCCTGGAAGCATGAAAATCACTTTAAACATGCTAATTTTAGCTCTAACACTGATGATCCACCTACAAATGTGAACTGACGTTCAAAAATAAAACATTTGAAAACGGACCATTTTCCACATTTCTGAAGCATGACGTAATGGGGGGGTGTTATCTCTTTTGTCGAAAATCAGCCGTTTTTGCTCGAACATTAAATGCCTCCAAATGGTATTTAATTAACTTCCCGAGCCCCTGGAAGCATGAAAATCACTTTAAACATGCTAATTTTAGCTCTAACACTGATGATCCACCTACAAATGTGAACTGACGTTCAAAAATAAAACATTTGAAAACGGACCATTTTCCACATTTCTGAAGCATGACGTAATGGGGGGGTGTTATCTCTTTTGTCGAAAATCAGCCGTTTTTGCTCGAACATTAAATGCCTCCAAATGGTATTTAATTAACTTCCCGGGGTGAAGAAACCCTTTTTGAGAACTCACAGTGAGTAAATTGGCCATTTTCATGCACTTTTAACCATTCCATAAATCTTGTGTTTTGGGCCCCTGGAAGCATGAAAATCACTTTAAACATGCTAATTTTAGCTCTAACACTGATGATCCACCTACAAATGTGAACTGACGTTCAAAAATAAAACATTTGAAAACGGACCATTTTCCACATTTCTGAAGCATGACGTAATGGGGGGGTGTTATCTCTTTTGTCGAAAATCAGCCGTTTTTGCTCGAACATTAAATGCCTCCAAATGGTATTTAATTAATTTCCCGAGCCCCTGGAAGCATGAAAATCACTTTAAACATGCTAATTTTAGCTCTAACACTGATGATCCACCTACAAATGTGAACTGACGTTCAAAAATAAAACATTTGAAAACGGACCATTTTCCACATTTCTGAAGCATGACGTAATGGGGGGGTGTTATCTCTTTTGTCGAAAATCAGCCGTTTTTGCTCGAACATTAAATGCTTCCAAATGGTATTTATTTCACTTCCCGAGCCCCTGGAAGCATGAAAATCACTTTAAACATGCTAATTTTAGCTCTAACACTGATGATCCACCTACAAATGTGAACTGACGTTCAAAAATAAAACATTTGAAAACGGACCATTTTCCACATTTCTGAAGCATGACGTAATGGGGGGGGTGTTATCTCTTTTGTCGAAAATCAGCCGTTTTTGCTCGAACATTAAATGCCTCCAAATGGTATTTAATTAACTTCCCGGGGTGAAGAAACCCTTTTTGAGAACTCAGAGTGAGTAAATTGGCCATTTTCATGCACTTTTAACCATTCCATAAATCTTGTGTTTTGGGCCCCTGGAAGCATGAAAATCACTTTAAACATGCTAATTTTAGCTCTAACACTGATGATCCACCTACAAATGTGAACTGACGTTAAAAAATAAAACATTTGAAAACGGACCATTTTCCACATTTCTGAAGCATGACGTAATGGGGGGGTGTTATCTCTTTTGTCTAAAATCAGCCAATTTTGCTCGAACATTAAATGCCTCCAAATGGTATTTATTTCACTTACCGAGCCCCTGGAAGCATGAAAATCACTTTAAACATGCTAATTTTAGCTCTAACACTGATGATCCACCTACAAATGTGAACTGACGTTCAAAAATAAAACATTTGAAAACGGACCATTTTCCACATTTCTGAAGCATGACGTAATGGGGCGGTGTTATCTCTTTTGTCGAAAATCAGCCGTTTTTGCTCGAACATTAAATGCCTCCAAATGGTATTTATTTCACTTCCCGAGCCCCTGGAAGCATGAAAATCACTTTAAACATGCTAATTTTAGCTCTAACACTGATGATCCACCTACAAATGTGAACTGACGTTCAAAAATAAAACATTTGAAAACGGACCATTTTCCACATTCTGAAGCATGACGTAATGGGGGGGTGTTATCTCTTTTGTCGAAAATCTGACGTTTTTGCTCGAACATTAAATGCCTCCAAATGGTATTTAATTAACTTCCCGAGCCCCTGGAAGCATGAAAATCACTTTAAACATGCTAATTTTAGCTCTAACACTGATGATCCACCTACAAATGTGAACTGACGTTCAAAAATAAAACATTTGAAAACGGACCATTTTCCACATTTCTGAAGCATGACGTAATGGGGGGGTGTTATCTCTTTTGTCGAAAATCAGCCGTTTTTGCTCGAACATTAAATGCCTCCAAATGGTATTTAATTCACTTCCCGGGGTGAAGAAACCCTTTTTGAGAACTCAGAGTGAGTAAATTGGCCATTTTCATGCACTTTTAACCATTCCATAAATCTTGTGTTTTGGGCCCCTGGAAGCATGAAAATCACTTTAAACATGCTAATTTTAGCTCTAACACTGATGATCCACCTACAAATGTGAACTGACGTTCAAAAATAAAACATTTGAAAACGGACCATTTTCCACATTTCTGAAGCATGACGTAATGGGGGGGTGTTATCTCTTTTGTCGAAAATCAGCCGTTTTTGCTCGAACATTAAATGCCTCCAAATGGTATTTAATTAACTTCCCGAGCCCCTGGAAGCATGAAAATCACTTTAAACATGCTAATTTTAGCTCTAACACTGATGATCCACCTACAAATGTGAACTGACGTTCAAAAATAAAACATTTGAAAATGGACCATTTTCCACATTTCTGAAGCATGACGTAATGGGGGGGTATTATCTCTTTTGTCGAAAATCAGCCGTTTTTGCTCGAACATTAAATGCCTCCAAATGGTATTTAATTAACTTCCCGGGGTGAAGAAACCCTTTTTGAGAACTCAGAGTGAGTAAATTGGCCATTTTCATGCACTTTTAACCATTCCATAAATCTTGTGTTTTGGGCCCCTGGAAGCATGAAAATCACTTTAAACATGCTAATTTTAGCTCTAACACTGATGATCCACCTACAAATGTGAACTGACGTTCAAAAATAAAACATTTGAAAACTGACCATTTTCCACATTTCTGAAGCATGACGTAATGGGGGGGTGTTATCGCTTTTGTCGAAAATCAGCCGTTTTTGCTCGAACATTAAATGCCTCCAAATGGTATTTAATTAATTTCCCGAGCCCCTGGAAGCATGAAAATCACTTTAAACATGCTAATTTTAGCTCTAACACTGATGATCCACCTACAAATGTGAACTGACGTTCAAAAATAAAACATTTGAAAACGGACCATTTTCCACATTTCTGAAGCATGACGTAATGGGGGGGTGTTATCTCTTTTGTCGAAAATCAGCAGTTTTTGCTCGAACATTAAATGCTTCCAAATGGTATTTATTTCACTTCCCGAGCCCCTGGAAGCATGAAAATCACTTTAAACATGCTAATTTTAGCTCTAACACTGATGATCCACCTACAAATGTGAACTGACGTTCAAAAATAAAACATTTGAAAACGGACCATTTTCCACATTTCTGAAGCATGACGTAATGGGGGGGTGTTATCTCTTTTGTCGAAAATCAGCCGTTTTTGCTCGAACATTAAATGCCTCCAAATGGTATTTAATTAACTTCCCGAGCCCCTGGAAGCATGAAAATCACTTTAAACATGCTAATTTTAGCTCTAACACTGATGATCCACCTACAAATGTGAACTGACGTTCAAAAATAAAACATTTGAAAACGGACCATTTTCCACATTTCTGAAGCATGACGTAATGGGGGGGTGTTATCTCTTTTGTCGAACATCAGCCGTTTTTGCTCGAACATTAAATGCCTCCAAATGGTATTTAATTAACTTCCCGGGGTGAAGAAACCCTTTTTGAGAACTCAGAGTGAGTAAATTGGCCATTTTCATGCACTTTTAACCATTCCATAAATCTTGTGTTTTGGGCCCCTGGAAGCATGAAAATCACTTTAAACATGCTAATTTTAGCTCTAACACTGATGATCCACCTACAAATGTGAACTGACGTTCAAAAATAAAACATTTGAAAACGGACCATTTTCCACATTTCTGAAGCATGACGTAATGGGGGGGTGTTATCTCTTTTGTCGAAAATCAGCCGTTTTTGCTCAAACATTAAATGCCTCCAAATGGTATTTAATTAACTTCCCGGGGTGAAGAAACCCTTTTTGAGAACTCAGAGTGAGTAAATTGGCCATTTTCATGCACTTTTAACCATTCCATAAATCTTGTGTTTTGGGCCCCTGGAAGCATGAAAATCACTTTAAACATGCTAATTTTAGCTCTAACACTGATAATCCACCTACAAATGTGAACTGACGTTCAAAAATGAAACATTTGAAAACGGACCATTTTCCACATTTCTGAAGCATGACGTAATGGGGGGGTGTTATCTCTTTTGTCGAAAATCAGCCGTTTTTGCTCGAACATTAAATGCCTCCAAATGGTATTTAATTAACTTCCCGGGGTGAAGAAACCCTTTTTGAGAACTCAGAGTGAGTAAATTGGCCATTTTCATGCACTTTTAACCATTCCATAAATCTTGTGTTTTGGGCCCCTGGAAGCATGAAAATCACTTTAAACATGCTAATTTTAGCTCTAACACTGATGATCCACCTACAAATGTGAACTGACGTTCAAAAATAAAACATTTGAAAACGGACCATTTTCCACATTTCTGAAGCATGACGTAATGGGGGGGTGTTATCTCTTTTGTCGAAAATCAGCCGTTTTTGCTCGAACATTAAATGCCTCCAAATGGTATTTAATTAATTTCCCGAGCCCCTGGAAGCATGAAAATCACTTTAAACATGCTAATTTTAGCTCTAACACTGATGATCCACCTACAAATGTGAACTGACGTTCAAAAATAAAACATTTGAAAACGGACCATTTTCCACATTTCTGAAGCATGACGTAATGGGGGGGTGTTATCTCTTTTGTCGAAAATCAGCCGTTTTTGCTCGAACATTAAATGCTTCCAAATGGTATTTATTTCACTTCCCGAGCCCCTGGAAGCATGAAAATCACTTTAAACATGCTAATTTTACCTCTAACACTGATGATCCACCTACAAATGTGAACTGACGTTCAAAAATAAAACATTTGAAAACGGACCATTTTCCACATTTCTGAAGCATGACGTAATGGGGGGGTGTTATCTCTTTTGTCGAAAATCAGCCGTTTTTGCTCGAACATTAAATGCCTCCAAATGGTATTTAATTAACTTCCCGGGGTGAAGAAACCCTTTTTGAGAACTCAGAGTGAGTAAATTGGCCATTTTCATGCACTTTTAACCATTCCATAAATCTTGTGTTTTGGGCCCCTGGAAGCATGAAAATCACTTTAAACATGCTAATTTTAGCTCTAACACTGATGATCCACCTACAAATGTGAACTGACGTTCAAAAATAAAACATTTGAAAACGGACCATTTTCCACATTTCTTAAGCATGACGTAATGGGGGGGTGTTATCTCTTTTGTCGAAAATCAGCCGTTTTTGCTCGAACATTAAATGCCTCCAAATGGTATTTAATTAACTTCCCGAGCCCCTGGAAGCATGAAAATCACTTTAAACATGCTAATTTTAGCTCTAACACTGATGATCCACCTACAAATGTGAACTGACGTTCAAAAATAAAACATTTGAAAACGGACCATTTTCCACATTTCTGAAGCGTGACGTAATGGGGGGGTGTTATCTCTTTTGTCGAAAATCAGCCGTTTTTGCTCGAACATTAAATGCCTCCAAATGGTATTTAATTAACTTCCCGGGGTGAAGAAACCCTTTTTGAGAACTCAGAGTGAGTAAATTGGCCATTTTCATGCACTTTTAACCATTCCATAAATCTTGTGTTTTGGGCCCCTGGAAGCATGAAAATCACTTTAAACATGCTAATTTTAGCTCTAACACTGATGATCCACCTACAAATGTGAACTGACGTTCAAAAATAAAACATTTGAAAACGGACCATTTTCCACATTTCTGAAGCATGACGTAATGGGGGGGTGTTATCTCTTTTGTCGAAAATCAGCCGTTTTTGCTCAAACATTAAATGCCTCCAAATGGTATTTAATTAACTTCCCGGGGTGAAGAAACCCTTTTTGAGAACTCAGAGTGAGTAAATTGGCCATTTTCATGCACTTTTAACCATTCCATAAATCTTGTGTTTTGGGCCCCTGGAAGCATGAAAATCACTTTAAACATGCTAATTTTAGCTCTAACACTGATAATCCACCTACAAATGTGAACTGACGTTCAAAAATGAAACATTTGAAAATGGACCATTTTCCACATTTCTGAAGCATGACGTAATGGGGGGGTGTTATCTCTTTTGTCGAAAATCAGCCGTTTTTGCTCGAACATTAAATGCCTCCAAATGGTATTTAATTAACTTCCCGGGGTGAAGAAACCCTTTTTGAGAACTCAGAGTGAGTAAATTGGCCATTTTCATGCACTTTTAACCATTCCATAAATCTTGTGTTTTGGGCCCCTGGAAGCATGAAAATCACTTTAAACATGCTAATTTTAGCTCTAACACTGATGATCCACCTACAAATGTGAACTGACGTTCAAAAATAAAACATTTGAAAACGGACCATTTTCCACATTTCTGAAGCATGACGTAATGGGGGGGTGTTATCTCTTTTGTCGAAAATCAGCCGTTTTTGCTCGAACATTAAATGCCTCCAAATGGTATTTAATTAATTTCCCGAGCCCCTGGAAGCATGAAAATCACTTTAAACATGCTAATTTTAGCTCTAACACTGATGATCCACCTACAAATGTGAACTGACGTTCAAAAATAAAACATTTGAAAACGGACCATTTTCCACATTTCTGAAGCATGACGTAATGGGGGGGTGTTATCTCTTTTGTCGAAAATCAGCCGTTTTTGCTCGAACATTAAATGCTTCCAAATGGTATTTATTTCACTTCCCGAGCCCCTGGAAGCATGAAAATCACTTTAAACATGCTAATTTTACCTCTAACACTGATGATCCACCTACAAATGTGAACTGACGTTCAAAAATAAAACATTTGAAAACGGACCATTTTCCACATTTCTGAAGCATGACGTAATGGGGGGGTGTTATCTCTTTTGTCGAAAATCAGCCGTTTTTGCTCGAACATTAAATGCCTCCAAATGGTATTTAATTAACTTCCCGGGGTGAAGAAACCCTTTTTGAGAACTCAGAGTGAGTAAATTGGCCATTTTCATGCACTTTTAACCATTCCATAAATCTTGTGTTTTGGGCCCCTGGAAGCATGAAAATCACTTTAAACATGCTAATTTTAGCTCTAACACTGATGATCCACCTACAAATGTGAACTGACGTTCAAAAATAAAACATTTGAAAACGGACCATTTTCCACATTTCTTAAGCATGACGTAATGGGGGGGTGTTATCTCTTTTGTCGAAAATCAGCCGTTTTTGCTCGAACATTAAATGCCTCCAAATGGTATTTAATTAACTTCCCGAGCCCCTGGAAGCATGAAAATCACTTTAAACATGCTAATTTTAGCTCTAACACTGATGATCCACCTACAAATGTGAACTGACGTTCAAAAATAAAACATTTGAAAACGGACCATTTTCCACATTTCTGAAGCGTGACGTAATGGGGGGGTGTTATCTCTTTTGTCGAAAATCAGCCGTTTTTGCTCGAACATTAAATGCCTCCAAATGGTATTTAATTAACTTCCCGGGGTGAAGAAACCCTTTTTGAGAATTCAGAGTGAGTAAATTGGCCATTTTCATGCACTTTTAACCATTCCATAAATCTTGTGTTTTGGGCCCCTGGAAGCATGAAAATCACTTTAAACATGCTAATTTTAGCTCTAACACTGATGATCCACCTACAAATGTGAACTGACGTTCAAAAATAAAACATTTGAAAACGGACCATTTTCCACATTTCTGAAGCATGACGTAATGGGGGGGTGTTATCTCTTTTGTCGAAAATCAGCCGTTTTTGCTCGAACATTAAATGCTTCCAAATGGTATTTATTTCACTTCCCGAGCCCCTGGAAGCATGAAAATCACTTTAAACATGCTAATTTTAGCTCTAACACTGATGATCCACCTACAAATGTGAACTGACGTTCAAAAAAAAAACATTTGAAAACGGACCATTTTCCACATTTCTGAAGCATGACGTAATGGGGGGGTGTTATCTCTTTTGTCGAAAATCAGCCGTTTTTGCTCGAACATTAAATGCCTCCAAATGGTATTTAATTAACTTCCCGGGGTGAAGAAACCCTTTTTGAGAACTCAGAGTGAGTAAATTGGCCATTTTCATGCACTTTTAACCATTCCATAAATCTTGTGTTTTGGGCCCCTGGAAGCATGAAAATCACTTTAAACATGCTAATTTTAGCTCTAACACTGATGATCCACCTACAAATGTGAACTGACGTTCAAAAATAAAACATTTGAAAACGGACCATTTTCCACATTTCTGAAGCATGACGTAATGGGGGGGTGTTATCTCTTTTGTCTAAAATCAGCCAATTTTGCTCGAACATTAAATGCCTCCAAATGGTATTTATTTCACTTCCCGAGCCCCTGGAAGCATGAAAATCACTTTAAACATGCTAATTTTAGCTCTAACACTGATGATCCACCTACATATGTGAACTGACGTTCAAAAATAAAACATTTGAAAACGGACCATTTTCCACATTTCTGAAGCATGACGTAATGGGGCGGTGTTATCTCTTTTGTCGAAAATCAGCCGTTTTTGCTCGAACATTAAATGCCTCCAAATGGTATTTATTTCACTTCCCGAGCCCCTGGAAGCATGAAAATCACTTTAAACATGCTAATTTTAGCTCTAACACTGATGATCCACCTACAAATGTGAACTGACGTTCAAAAATAAAACATTTGAAAACGGACCATTTTCCACATTTCTGAAGCATGACGTAATGGGGGGGTGTTATCTCTTTTGTCGAAAATCAGCCGTTTTTGCTCGAACATTAAATGCCTCCAAATGGTATTAAATTAACTTCCCGAGCCCCTGGAAGCATGAAAATCACTTTAAACATGCTAATTTTAGCTCTAACACTGATGATCCACCTACAAATGTGAACTGACGTTCAAAAATAAAACATTTGAAAACGGACCATTTTCCACATTTCTGAAGCATGACGTAATGGGGGGGTGTTATCTCTTTTGTCGAAAATCAGCCGTTTTTGCTCGAACATTAAATGCCTCCAAATGGTATTTAATTAACTTCCCGGGGGGAAGAAACCCTTTTTGAGAACTCAGAGTGAGTAAATTGGCCATTTTCATGCACTTTTAACCATTCCATAAATCTTGTGTTTTGGGCCCCTGGAAGCATGAAAATCACTTTAAACATGCTAATTTTAGCTCTAACACTGATGATCCACCTACAAATGTGAACTGACGTTCAAAAATAAAACATTTGAAAACGGACCATTTTCCACATTTCTGAAGCATGACGTAATGGGGAGGGTGTTATCTCTTTTGTCGAAAATCAGCCGTTTTTGCTCGAACATTAAATGCCTCCAAATGGTATTTAATTAACTTCCCGAGCCCCTGGAAGCATGAAAATCACTTTAAACATGCTAATTTTAGCTCTAACACTGATGATCCACCTACAAATGTGAACTGACGTTCAAAAATAAAACATTTGAAAACGGACCATTTTCCACATTTCTGAAGCATGACGTAATGGGGGGGTGTTATCTCTTTTGTCGAAAATCAGCCGTTTTTGCTCGAACATTAAATGCCTCCAAATGGTATTTAATTAACTTCCCGGGGTGAAGAAACCCTTTTTGAGAACTCAGAGTGAGTAAATTGGCCATTTTCATGCACTTTTAACCATTCCATAAATCTTGTGTTTTGGGCCCCTGGAAGCATGAAAATCACTTTAAACATGCTAATTTTAGCTCTAACACTGATGATCCACCTACAAATGTGAACTGACGTTCAAAAATAAAACATTTGAAAACGGACCATTTTCCACATTTCTGAAGCATGACGTAATGGGGGGGTGTTATCTCTTTTGTCGAAAATCAGCCGTTTTTGCTCGAACATTAAATGCCTCCAAATGGTATTTAATTAACTTCCCGGGGTGAAGAAACCCTTTTTGAGAACTCAGAGTGAGTAAATTGGCCATTTTCATGCACTTTTAACCATTCCATAAATCTTGTGTTTTGGGCCCCTGGAAGCATGAAAATCACTTTAAACATGCTAATTTTAGCTCTAACACTGATGATCCACCTACAAATGTGAACTGACGTTCAAAAATAAAACATTTGAAAACGGACCATTTTCCACATTTCTGAAGCATGACGTAATGGGGGGGTGTTATCTCTTTTGTCTAAAATCAGCCAATTTTGCTCGAACATTAAATGTCTCCAAATGGTATTTATTTCACTTCCCGAGCCCCTGGAAGCATGAAAATCACTTTAAACATGCTAATTTTAGCTCTAACACTGATGATCCACCTACAAATGTGAACTGACGTTCAAAAATAAAACATTTGAAAACGGACCATTTTCCACATTTCTGAAGCATGACGTAATGGGGCGGTGTTATCTCTTTTGTCGAAAATCAGCCGTTTTTGCTTGAACATTAAATGCCTCCAAATGGTATTTATTTCACTTCCCGAGCCCCTGGAAGCATGAAAATCACTTTAAACATGCTAATTTTAGCTCTAACACTGATGATCCACCTACAAATGTGAACTGACGTTCAAAAATAAAACATTTGAAAACGGACCATTTTCCACATTTCTGAAGCATGACGTAATGGGGGGGGTGTTATCTCTTTTGTCGAAAATCAGCCGTTTTTGCTCGAACATTAAATGCCTCCAAATGGTATTTAATTAACTTCCCGAGCCCCTGGAAGCATGAAAATCACTTTAAACATGCTAATTTTAGCTCTAACACTGATGATCCACCTACAAATGTGAACTGACGTTCAAAAATAAAACATTTGAAAACGGACCATTTTCCACATTTCTGAAGCATGACGTAATGGGGGGGTGTTATCTCTTTTGTCGAAAATCAGCCGTTTTTGCTCGAACATTAAATGCCTCCAAATGGTATTTAATTAACTTCCCGGGGTGAAGAAACCCTTTTTGAGAACTCAGAGTGAGTAAATTGGCCATTTTCATGCACTTTTAACCATTCCATAAATCTTGTGTTTTGGGCCCCTGGAAGCATGAAAATCACTTTAAACATGCTAATTTTAGCTCTAACACTGATGATCCACCTACAAATGTGAACTGACGTTCAAAAATAAAACATTTGAAAACGGACCATTTTCCACATTTCTGAAGCATGACGTAATGGGGGGGTGTTATCTCTTTTGTCGAAAATCAGCCGTTTTTGCTCGAACATTAAATGCCTCCAAATGGTATTTAATTAACTTCCCGAGCCCCTGGAAGCATGAAAATCACTTTAAACATGCTAATTTTAGCTCTAACACTGATGATCCACCTACAAATGTGAACTGACGTTCAAAAATAAAACATTTGAAAACGGACCATTTTCCACATTTCTGAAGCATGACGTAATGGGGGGGTGTTATCTCTTTTGTCGAAAATCAGCCGTTTTTGCTCGAACATTAAATGCCTCCAAATGGTATTTAATTAACTTCCCGGGGTGAAGAAACCCTTTTTGAGAACTCAGAGTGAGTAAATTGGCCATTTTCATGCACTTTTAACCATTCCATAAATCTTGTGTTTTGGGCCCTTGGAAGCATGAAAATCACTTTAAACATGCTAATTTTAGCTCTAACACTGATGATCCACCTACAAATGTGAACTGACGTTCAAAAATAAAACATTTGAAAACGGACCATTTTCCACATTTCTGAAGCATGACGTAATGGGGGGGTGTTATCTCTTTTGTCGAAAATCAGCCGTTTTTGCTCGAACATTAAATGCCTCCAAATGGTATTTATTTCACTTCCCGAGCCCCTGGAAGCATGAAAATCACTTTAAACATGCTAATTTTAGCTCTAACACTGATGATCCACCTACAAATGTGAACTGACGTTCAAAAATAAAACATTTGAAAACGGACCATTTTCCTCATTTCTGAAGCATGACGTAATGGGGGGGTGTTATCTCTTTTGTCGAAAATCAGCCGTTTTTGCTCGAACATTAAATGCCTCCAAATGGTATTTATTTCACTTCCCGAGCCCCTGGAAGCATGAAAATCACTTTAAACATGCTAATTTTAGCTCTAACACTGATGATCCACCTACAAATGTGAACTGACGTTCAAAAATAAAACATTTGAAAACGGACCATTTTCCACATTTCTGAAGCATGACGTAATGGGGGGGGTGTTATCTCTTTTGTCGAAAATCAGCCGTTTTTGCTCGAACATTAAATGCCTCCAAATGGTATTTATTTCACTTCCCGAGCCCCTGGAAGCATGAAAATCACTTTAAACATGCTAATTTTAGCTCTAACACTGATGATCCACCTACAAATGTGAACTGACGTTCAAAAATAAAACATTTGAAAACGGACCATTTTCCACATTTCTGAAGCATGACGTAATGGGGGGGTGTTATCTCTTTTGTCGAAAATCAGCCGTTTTTGCTCGAACATTAAATGCCTCCAAATGGTATTTAATTAACTTCCCGGGGTGAAGTAACCCTTTTTGAGAACTCAGAGTGAGTAAATTGGCCATTTTCATGCACTTTTAACCATTCCATAAATCTTGTGTTTTGGGCCCCTGGAAGCATGAAAATCACTTTAAACATGCTAATTTTAGCTCTAACACTGATGCTCCACCTACAAATGTGAACTGACGTTCAAAAATAAAACATTTGAAAATGGACCATTTTCCACATTTCTGAAGCATGACGTAATGGGGGGGTGTTATCTCTTTTGTCTAAAATCAGCCGTTTTTGCTCGAACATTAAATGCCTCCAAATGGTATTTATTTCACTTCCTGAGCCCCTGGAAGCATGAAAATCACTTTAAACATGCAAATTTTAGCTCTAACACTGATGATCCACCTACAAATGTGAACTGACGTTCAAAAATAAAACATTTGAAAACGGACCATTTTCCACATTTCTGAAGCATGACGTAATGGGGGGGTGTTATCTCTTTTGTCGAAAATCAGCCGTTTTTGCTCGAACATTAAATGCCTCCAAATGGTATTTATTTCACTTCCTGAGCCCCTGGAAGCATGAAAATCACTTTAAACATGCTAATTTTAGCTCTAACACTGATGATCCACCTACAAATGTGAACTGACGTTAAAAAATAAAACATTTGAAAACGGACCATTTTCCACATTTCTGAAGCATGACGTAATGGGGGGGGTGTTATCTCTTTTGTCGAAAATCAGCCGTTTTTGCTCGAACATTAAATGCCTCCAAATGGTATTTATTTCACTTCCCGAGCCCCTGGAAGCATGAAAATCACTTTAAACATGCTAATTTTAGCTCTAACACTGATGATCCACCTACAAATGTGAACTGACGTTCAAAAATAAAACATTTGAAAACGGACCATTTTCCACATTTCTGAAGCATGACGTAATGGGGGGGTGTTATCTCTTTTGTCGAAAATCAGCCGTTTTTGCTCGAACATTAAATGCCTCCAAATGGTATTTAATTAACTTCCCGGGGTGAAGAAACCCTTTTTGAGAACTCAGAGTGAGTAAATTGGCCATTTTCATGCACTTTTAACCATTCCATAAATCTTGTGTTTTGGGCCCCTGGAAGCAAGAAAATCACTTTAAACATGCTAATTTTAGCTCTAACACTGATGATCCACCTACAAATGTGAACTGACGTTCAAAAATAAAACATTTGAAAACGGACCATTTTCCACATTTCTGAAGCATGACGTAAAGGGGGGGTGTTATCTCTTTTGTCTAAAATCAGCCAATTTTGCTCGAACATTAAATGCCTCCAAATGGTATTTATTTCACTTCCCGAGCCCCTGGAAGCATGAAAATCACTTTAAACATGCTAATTTTAGCTCTAACACTGATGATCCACCTACAAATGTGAACTGACGTTCAAAAATAAAACATTTGAAAACGGACCATTTTCCACATTTCTGAAGCATGACGTAATGGGGCGGTGTTATCTCTTTTGTCGAAAATCAGCCGTTTTTGCTCGAACATTAAATGCCTCCAAATGGTATTTATTTCACTTCCCGAGCCCCTGGAAGCACGAAAATCACTTTAAACATGCTAATTTTAGCTCTAACACTGATGATCCACCTACAAATGTGAACTGACGTTCAAAAATAAAACATTTGAAAACGGACCATTTTCCACATTTCTGAAGCATGACGTAATGGGGGGGTGTTATCTCTTTTGTCGAAAATCAGCCGTTTTTGCTCGAACATTAAATGCCTCCAAATGGTATTTAATTAACTTCCCGAGCCCCTGGAAGCATGAAAATCACTTTAAACATGCTAATTTTAGCTCTAACACTGATTATCCACCTACAAATGTGAACTGACGTTCAAAAATAAAACATTTGAAAACGGACCATTTTCCACATTTCTGAAGCATGACGTAATGGGGGGTGTTATCTCTTTTGTCGAAAATCAGCCGTTTTTGCTCGAACATTAAATGCCTCCAAATGGTATTTAATTAACTTCCCGGGGTGAAGAAACCCTTTTTGAGAACTCAGAGTGAGTAAATTGGCCATTTTCATGCACTTTTAACCATTCCATAAATCTTGTGTTTTGGGCCCCTGGAAGCATGAAAATCACTTTAAACATGCTAATTTTAGCTCTAACACTGATGATCCACCTACAAATGTGAACTGACGTTCAAAAATAAAACATTTGAAAACGGACCATTTTCCACATTTCTGAAGCATGACGTAATGGGGGGGTGTTATCTCTTTTGTCGAAAATCAGCCGTTTTTGCTCGAACATTAAATGCCTCCAAATGGTATTTAATTAACTTCCCGAGCCCCTGGAAGCATGAAAATCACTTTAAACATGCTAATTTTAGCTCTAACACTGATGATCCACCTACAAATGTGAACTGACGTTCAAAAATAAAACATTTGAAAACGGACCATTTTCCACATTTCTGAAGCATGACGTAATGGGGGGGTGTTATCTCTTTTGTCGAAAATCAGCCGTTTTTGCTCGAACATTAAATGCCTCCAAATGGTATTTAATTAACTTCCCGGGGTGAAGAAACCCTTTTTGAGAACTCACAGTGAGTAAATTGGCCATTTTCATGCACTTTTAACCATTCCATAAATCTTGTGTTTTGGGCCCCTGGAAGCATGAAAATCACTTTAAACATGCTAATTTTAGCTCTAACACTGATGATCCACCTACAAATGTGAACTGACGTTCAAAAATAAAACATTTGAAAACGGACCATTTTCCACATTTCTGAAGCATGACGTAATGGGGGGGTGTTATCTCTTTTGTCGAAAATCAGCCGTTTTTGCTCGAACATTAAATGCCTCCAAATGGTATTTAATTAATTTCCCGAGCCCCTGGAAGCATGAAAATCACTTTAAACATGCTAATTTTAGCTCTAACACTGATGATCCACCTACAAATGTGAACTGACGTTCAAAAATAAAACATTTGAAAACGGACCATTTTCCACATTTCTGAAGCATGACGTAATGGGGGGGTGTTATCTCTTTTGTCGAAAATCAGCCGTTTTTGCTCGAACATTAAATGCTTCCAAATGGTATTTATTTCACTTCCCGAGCCCCTGGAAGCATGAAAATCACTTTAAACATGCTAATTTTAGCTCTAACACTGATGATCCACCTACAAATGTGAACTGACGTTCAAAAATAAAACATTTGAAAACGGACCATTTTCCACATTTCTGAAGCATGACGTAATGGGGGGGTGTTATCTCTTTTGTCGAAAATCAGCCGTTTTTGCTCGAACATTAAATGCCTCCAAATGGTATTTAATTAACTTCCCGGGGTGAAGAAACCCTTTTTGAGAACTCAGAGTGAGTAAATTGGCCATTTTCATGCACTTTTAACCATTCCATAAATCTTGTGTTTTGGGCCCCTGGAAGCATGAAAATCACTTTAAACATGCTAATTTTAGCTCTAACACTGATGATCCACCTACAAATGTGAACTGACGTTAAAAAATAAAACATTTGAAAACGGACCATTTTCCACATTTCTGAAGCATGACGTAATGGGGGGGTGTTATCTCTTTTGTCTAAAATCAGCCAATTTTGCTCGAACATTAAATGCCTCCAAATGGTATTTATTTCACTTACCGAGCCCCTGGAAGCATGAAAATCACTTTAAACATGCTAATTTTAGCTCTAACACTGATGATCCACCTACAAATGTGAACTGACGTTCAAAAATAAAACATTTGAAAACGGACCATTTTCCACATTTCTGAAGCATGACGTAATGGGGCGGTGTTATCTCTTTTGTCGAAAATCAGCCGTTTTTGCTCGAACATTAAATGCCTCCAAATGGTATTTATTTCACTTCCCGAGCCCCTGGAAGCATGAAAATCACTTTAAACATGCTAATTTTAGCTCTAACACTGATGATCCACCTACAAATGTGAACTGACGTTCAAAAATAAAACATTTGAAAACGGACCATTTTCCACATTCTGAAGCATGACGTAATGGGGGGGTGTTATCTCTTTTGTCGAAAATCTGACGTTTTTGCTCGAACATTAAATGCCTCCAAATGGTATTTAATTAACTTCCCGAGCCCCTGGAAGCATGAAAATCACTTTAAACATGCTAATTTTAGCTCTAACACTGATGATCCACCTACAAATGTGAACTGACGTTCAAAAATAAAACATTTGAAAACGGACCATTTTCCACATTTCTGAAGCATGACGTAATGGGGGGGTGTTATCTCTTTTGTCGAAAATCAGCCGTTTTTGCTCGAACATTAAATGCCTCCAAATGGTATTTAATTAACTTCCCGGGGTGAAGAAACCCTTTTTGAGAACTCAGAGTGAGTAAATTGGCCATTTTCATGCACTTTTAACCATTCCATAAATCTTGTGTTTTGGGCCCCTGGAAGCATGAAAATCACTTTAAACATGCTAATTTTAGCTCTAACACTGATGATCCACCTACAAATGTGAACTGACGTTCAAAAATAAAACATTTGAAAACGGACCATTTTCCACATTTCTGAAGCATGACGTAATGGGGGGGTGTTATCTCTTTTGTCGAAAATCAGCCGTTTTTGCTCGAACATTAAATGCCTCCAAATGGTATTTAATTAACTTCCCGAGCCCCTGGAAGCATGAAAATCACTTTAAACATGCTAATTTTAGCTCTAACACTGATGATCCACCTACAAATGTGAACTGACGTTCAAAAATAAAACATTTGAAAATGGACCATTTTCCACATTTCTGAAGCATGACGTAATGGGGGGGTATTATCTCTTTTGTCGAAAATCAGACGTTTTTGCTCGAACATTAAATGCCTCCAAATGGTATTTAATTAACTTCCCGGGGTGAAGAAACCCTTTTTGAGAACTCAGAGTGAGTAAATTGGCCATTTTCATGCACTTTTAACCATTCCATAAATCTTGTGTTTTGGGCCCCTGGAAGCATGAAAATCACTTTAAACATGCTAATTTTAGCTCTAACACTGATGATCCACCTACAAATGTGAACTGACGTTCAAAAATAAAACATTTGAAAACGGACCATTTTCCACATTTCTGAAGCATGACGTAATGGGGGGGTGTTATCGCTTTTGTCGAAAATCAGCCGTTTTTGCTCGAACATTAAATGCCTCCAAATGGTATTTAATTAATTTCCCGAGCCCCTGGAAGCATGAAAATCACTTTAAACATGCTAATTTTAGCTCTAACACTGATGATCCACCTACAAATGTGAACTGACGTTCAAAAATAAAACATTTGAAAACGGACCATTTTCCACATTTCTGAAGCATGACGTAATGGGGGGGTGTTATCTCTTTTGTCGAAAATCAGCAGTTTTTGCTCGAACATTAAATGCTTCCAAATGGTATTTATTTCACTTCCCGAGCCCCTGGAAGCATGAAAATCACTTTAAACATGCTAATTTTAGCTCTAACACTGATGATCCACCTACAAATGTGAACTGACGTTCAAAAATAAAACATTTGAAAACGGACCATTTTCCACATTTCTGAAGCATGACGTAATGGGGGGGTGTTATCTCTTTTGTCGAAAATCAGCCGTTTTTGCTCGAACATTAAATGCCTCCAAATGGTATTTAATTAACTTCCCGAGCCCCTGGAAGCATGAAAATCACTTTAAACATGCTAATTTTAGCTCTAACACTGATGATCCACCTACAAATGTGAACTGACGTTCAAAAATAAAACATTTGAAAACGGACCATTTTCCACATTTCTGAAGCATGACGTAATGGGGGGGTGTTATCTCTTTTGTCGAACATCAGCCGTTTTTGCTCGAACATTAAATGCCTCCAAATGGTATTTAATTAACTTCCCGGGGTGAAGAAACCCTTTTTGAGAACTCAGAGTGAGTAAATTGGCCATTTTCATGCACTTTTAACCATTCCATAAATCTTGTGTTTTGGGCCCCTGGAAGCATGAAAATCACTTTAAACATGCTAATTTTAGCTCTAACACTGATGATCCACCTACAAATGTGAACTGACGTTCAAAAATAAAACATTTGAAAACGGACCATTTTCCACATTTCTGAAGCATGACGTAATGGGGGGGTGTTATCTCTTTTGTCGAAAATCAGCCGTTTTTGCTCAAACATTAAATGCCTCCAAATGGTATTTAATTAACTTCCCGGGGTGAAGAAACCCTTTTTGAGAACTCAGAGTGAGTAAATTGGCCATTTTCATGCACTTTTAACCATTCCATAAATCTTGTGTTTTGGGCCCCTGGAAGCATGAAAATCACTTTAAACATGCTAATTTTAGCTCTAACACTGATAATCCACCTACAAATGTGAACTGACGTTCAAAAATGAAACATTTGAAAACGGACCATTTTCCACATTTCTGAAGCATGACGTAATGGGGGGGTGTTATCTCTTTTGTCGAAAATCAGCCGTTTTTGCTCGAACATTAAATGCCTCCAAATGGTATTTAATTAACTTCCCGGGGTGAAGAAACCCTTTTTGAGAACTCAGAGTGAGTAAATTGGCCATTTTCATGCACTTTTAACCATTCCATAAATCTTGTGTTTTGGGCCCCTGGAAGCATGAAAATCACTTTAAACATGCTAATTTTAGCTCTAACACTGATGATCCACCTACAAATGTGAACTGACGTTCAAAAATAAAACATTTGAAAACGGACCATTTTCCACATTTCTGAAGCATGACGTAATGGGGGGGTGTTATCTCTTTTGTCGAAAATCAGCCGTTTTTGCTCGAACATTAAATGCCTCCAAATGGTATTTAATTAATTTCCCGAGCCCCTGGAAGCATGAAAATCACTTTAAACATGCTAATTTTAGCTCTAACACTGATGATCCACCTACAAATGTGAACTGACGTTCAAAAATAAAACATTTGAAAACGGACCATTTTCCACATTTCTGAAGCATGACGTAATGGGGGGGTGTTATCTCTTTTGTCGAAAATCAGCCGTTTTTGCTCGAACATTAAATGCTTCCAAATGGTATTTATTTCACTTCCCGAGCCCCTGGAAGCATGAAAATCACTTTAAACATGCTAATTTTACCTCTAACACTGATGATCCACCTACAAATGTGAACTGACGTTCAAAAATAAAACATTTGAAAACGGACCATTTTCCACATTTCTGAAGCATGACGTAATGGGGGGGTGTTATCTCTTTTGTCGAAAATCAGCCGTTTTTGCTCGAACATTAAATGCCTCCAAATGGTATTTAATTAACTTCCCGGGGTGAAGAAACCCTTTTTGAGAACTCAGAGTGAGTAAATTGGCCATTTTCATGCACTTTTAACCATTCCATAAATCTTGTGTTTTGGGCCCCTGGAAGCATGAAAATCACTTTAAACATGCTAATTTTAGCTCTAACACTGATGATCCACCTACAAATGTGAACTGACGTTCAAAAATAAAACATTTGAAAACGGACCATTTTCCACATTTCTTAAGCATGACGTAATGGGGGGGTGTTATCTCTTTTGTCGAAAATCAGCCGTTTTTGCTCGAACATTAAATGCCTCCAAATGGTATTTAATTAACTTCCCGAGCCCCTGGAAGCATGAAAATCACTTTAAACATGCTAATTTTAGCTCTAACACTGATGATCCACCTACAAATGTGAACTGACGTTCAAAAATAAAACATTTGAAAACGGACCATTTTCCACATTTCTGAAGCGTGACGTAATGGGGGGGTGTTATCTCTTTTGTCGAAAATCAGCCGTTTTTGCTCGAACATTAAATGCCTCCAAATGGTATTTAATTAACTTCCCGGGGTGAAGAAACCCTTTTTGAGAACTCAGAGTGAGTAAATTGGCCATTTTCATGCACTTTTAACCATTCCATAAATCTTGTGTTTTGGGCCCCTGGAAGCATGAAAATCACTTTAAACATGCTAATTTTAGCTCTAACACTGATGATCCACCTACAAATGTGAACTGACGTTCAAAAATAAAACATTTGAAAACGGACCATTTTCCACATTTCTGAAGCATGACGTAATGGGGGGGTGTTATCTCTTTTGTCGAAAATCAGCCGTTTTTGCTCAAACATTAAATGCCTCCAAATGGTATTTAATTAACTTCCCGGGGTGAAGAAACCCTTTTTGAGAACTCAGAGTGAGTAAATTGGCCATTTTCATGCACTTTTAACCATTCCATAAATCTTGTGTTTTGGGCCCCTGGAAGCATGAAAATCACTTTAAACATGCTAATTTTAGCTCTAACACTGATAATCCACCTACAAATGTGAACTGACGTTCAAAAATGAAACATTTGAAAACGGACCATTTTCCACATTTCTGAAGCATGACGTAATGGGGGGGTGTTATCTCTTTTGTCGAAAATCAGCCGTTTTTGCTCGAACATTAAATGCCTCCAAATGGTATTTAATTAACTTCCCGGGGTGAAGAAACCCTTTTTGAGAACTCAGAGTGAGTAAATTGGCCATTTTCATGCACTTTTAACCATTCCATAAATCTTGTGTTTTGGGCCCCTGGAAGCATGAAAATCACTTTAAACATGCTAATTTTAGCTCTAACACTGATGATCCACCTACAAATGTGAACTGACGTTCAAAAATAAAACATTTGAAAACTGACCATTTTCCACATTTCTGAAGCATGACGTAATGGGGGGGTGTTATCTCTTTTGTCGAAAATCAGCCGTTTTTGCTCGAACATTAAATGCCTCCAAATGGTATTTAATTAATTTCCCGAGCCCCTGGAAGCATGAAAATCACTTTAAACATGCTAATTTTAGCTCTAACACTGATGATCCACCTACAAATGTGAACTGACGTTCAAAAATAAAACATTTGAAAACGGACCATTTTCCACATTTCTGAAGCATGACGTAATGGGGGGGTGTTATCTCTTTTGTCGAAAATCAGCCGTTTTTGCTCGAACATTAAATGCTTCCAAATGGTATTTATTTCACTTCCCGAGCCCCTGGAAGCATGAAAATCACTTTAAACATGCTAATTTTACCTCTAACACTGATGATCCACCTACAAATGTGAACTGACGTTCAAAAATAAAACATTTGAAAACGGACCATTTTCCACATTTCTGAAGCATGACGTAATGGGGGGGTGTTATCTCTTTTGTCGAAAATCAGCCGTTTTTGCTCGAACATTAAATGCCTCCAAATGGTATTTAATTAACTTCCCGGGGTGAAGAAACCCTTTTTGAGAACTCAGAGTGAGTAAATTGGCCATTTTCATGCACTTTTAACCATTCCATAAATCTTGTGTTTTGGGCCCCTGGAAGCATGAAAATCACTTTAAACATGCTAATTTTAGCTCTAACACTGATGATCCACCTACAAATGTGAACTGACGTTCAAAAATAAAACATTTGAAAACGGACCATTTTCCACATTTCTTAAGCATGACGTAATGGGGGGGTGTTATCTCTTTTGTCGAAAATCAGCCGTTTTTGCTCGAACATTAAATGCCTCCAAATGGTATTTAATTAACTTCCCGAGCCCCTGGAAGCATGAAAATCACTTTAAACATGCTAATTTTAGCTCTAACACTGATGATCCACCTACAAATGTGAACTGACGTTCAAAAATAAAACATTTGAAAACGGACCATTTTCCACATTTCTGAAGCGTGACGTAATGGGGGGGTGTTATCTCTTTTGTCGAAAATCAGCCGTTTTTGCTCGAACATTAAATGCCTCCAAATGGTATTTAATTAACTTCCCGGGGTGAAGAAACCCTTTTTGAGAATTCAGAGTGAGTAAATTGGCCATTTTCATGCACTTTTAACCATTCCATAAATCTTGTGTTTTGGGCCCCTGGAAGCATGAAAATCACTTTAAACATGCTAATTTTAGCTCTAACACTGATGATCCACCTACAAATGTGAACTGACGTTCAAAAATAAAACATTTGAAAACGGACCATTTTCCACATTTCTGAAGCATGACGTAATGGGGGGGTGTTATCTCTTTTGTCGAAAATCAGCCGTTTTTGCTCGAACATTAAATGCTTCCAAATGGTATTTATTTCACTTCCCGAGCCCCTGGAAGCATGAAAATCACTTTAAACATGCTAATTTTAGCTCTAACACTGATGATCCACCTACAAATGTGAACTGACGTTCAAAAAAAAAACATTTGAAAACGGACCATTTTCCACATTTCTGAAGCATGACGTAATGGGGGGGTGTTATCTCTTTTGTCGAAAATCAGCCGTTTTTGCTCGAACATTAAATGCCTCCAAATGGTATTTAATTAACTTCCCGGGGTGAAGAAACCCTTTTTGAGAACTCAGAGTGAGTAAATTGGCCATTTTCATGCACTTTTAACCATTCCATAAATCTTGTGTTTTGGGCCCCTGGAAGCATGAAAATCACTTTAAACATGCTAATTTTAGCTCTAACACTGATGATCCACCTACAAATGTGAACTGACGTTCAAAAATAAAACATTTGAAAACGGACCATTTTCCACATTTCTGAAGCATGACGTAATGGGGGGGTGTTATCTCTTTTGTCTAAAATCAGCCAATTTTGCTCGAACATTAAATGCCTCCAAATGGTATTTATTTCACTTCCCGAGCCCCTGGAAGCATGAAAATCACTTTAAACATGCTAATTTTAGCTCTAACACTGATGATCCACCTACATATGTGAACTGACGTTCAAAAATAAAACATTTGAAAACGGACCATTTTCCACATTTCTGAAGCATGACGTAATGGGGCGGTGTTATCTCTTTTGTCGAAAATCAGCCGTTTTTGCTCGAACATTAAATGCCTCCAAATGGTATTTATTTCACTTCCCGAGCCCCTGGAAGCATGAAAATCACTTTAAACATGCTAATTTTAGCTCTAACACTGATGATCCACCTACAAATGTGAACTGACGTTCAAAAATAAAACATTTGAAAACGGACCATTTTCCACATTTCTGAAGCATGACGTAATGGGGGGGTGTTATCTCTTTTGTCGAAAATCAGCCGTTTTTGCTCGAACATTAAATGCCTCCAAATGGTATTTAATTAACTTCCCGAGCCCCTGGAAGCATGAAAATCACTTTAAACATGCTAATTTTAGCTCTAACACTGATGATCCACCTACAAATGTGAACTGACGTTCAAAAATAAAACATTTGAAAACGGACCATTTTCCACATTTCTGAAGCATGACGTAATGGGGGGGTGTTATCTCTTTTGTCGAAAATCAGCCGTTTTTGCTCGAACATTAAATGCCTCCAAATGGTATTTAATTAACTTCCCGGGGGGAAGAAACCCTTTTTGAGAACTCAGAGTGAGTAAATTGGCCATTTTCATGCACTTTTAACCATTCCATAAATCTTGTGTTTTGGGCCCCTGGAAGCATGAAAATCACTTTAAACATGCTAATTTTAGCTCTAACACTGATGATCCACCTACAAATGTGAACTGACGTTCAAAAATAAAACATTTGAAAACGGACCATTTTCCACATTTCTGAAGCATGACGTAATGGGGAGGGTGTTATCTCTTTTGTCGAAAATCAGCCGTTTTTGCTCGAACATTAAATGCCTCCAAATGGTATTTAATTAACTTCCCGAGCCCCTGGAAGCATGAAAATCACTTTAAACATGCTAATTTTAGCTCTAACACTGATGATCCACCTACAAATGTGAACTGACGTTCAAAAATAAAACATTTGAAAACGGACCATTTTCCACATTTCTGAAGCATGACGTAATGGGGGGGTGTTATCTCTTTTGTCGAAAATCAGCCGTTTTTGCTCGAACATTAAATGCCTCCAAATGGTATTTAATTAACTTCCCGGGGTGAAGAAACCCTTTTTGAGAACTCAGAGTGAGTAAATTGGCCATTTTCATGCACTTTTAACCATTCCATAAATCTTGTGTTTTGGGCCCCTGGAAGCATGAAAATCACTTTAAACATGCTAATTTTAGCTCTAACACTGATGATCCACCTACAAATGTGAACTGACGTTCAAAAATAAAACATTTGAAAACGGACCATTTTCCACATTTCTGAAGCATGACGTAATGGGGGGGTGTTATCTCTTTTGTCGAAAATCAGCCGTTTTTGCTCGAACATTAAATGCCTCCAAATGGTATTTAATTAACTTCCCGGGGTGAAGAAACCCTTTTTGAGAACTCAGAGTGAGTAAATTGGCCATTTTCATGCACTTTTAACCATTCCATAAATCTTGTGTTTTGGGCCCCTGGAAGCATGAAAATCACTTTAAACATGCTAATTTTAGCTCTAACACTGATAATCCACCTACAAATGTGAACTGACGTTCAAAAATGAAACATTTGAAAACTGACCATTTTCCACATTTCTGAAGCATGACGTAATGGGGGGGTGTTATCTCTTTTGTCGAAAATCAGCCGTTTTTGCTCGAACATTAAATGCCTCCAAATGGTATTTAATTAATTTCCCGAGCCCCTGGAAGCATGAAAATCACTTTAAACATGCTAATTTTGTCTCTAACACTGATGATCCACCTACAAATGTGAACTGACGTTCAAAAATAAAACATTTGAAAACGGACCATTTTCCACATTTCTGAAGCATGACGTAATGGGGGGGTGTTATCTCTTTTGTCGAAAATCAGCCGTTTTTGCTCGAACATTAAATGCCTCCAAATGGTATTTAATTAACTTCCCGGGGTGAAGAAACCCTTTTTGAGAACTCAGAGTGAGTAAATTGGCCATTTTCATGCACTTTTAACCATTCCATAAATCTTGTGTTTTGGGCCCCTGGAAGCATGAAAATCACTTTAAACATGCTAATTTTAGCTCTAACACTGATGATCCACCTACAAATGTGAACTGACGTTCAAAAATAAAACATTTGAAAACGGACCATTTTCCACATTTCTGAAGCATGACGTAATGGGGGGGTGTTATCTCTTTTGTCGAAAATCAGCCGTTTTTGCTCGAACATTAAATGCCTCCAAATGGTATTTAATTAACTTCCCGGGGTGAAGAAACCCTTTTTGAGAACTCAGAGTGAGTAAATTGGCCATTTTCATGCACTTTTAACCATTCCATAAATCTTGTGTTTTGGGCCCCTGGAAGCATGAAAATCACTTTAAACATGCTAATTTTAGCTCTAACACTGATGATCCACCTACAAATGTGAACTGACGTTCAAAAATAAAACATTTGAAAACGGACCATTTTCCACATTTCTGAAGCATGACGTAATGGGGGGGTGTTATCTCTTTTGTCGAAAATCAGCCGTTTTTGCTCGAACATTAAATGCCTCCAAATGGTATTTAATTAATTTCCCGAGCCCCTGGAAGCATGAAAATCACTTTAAACATGCTAATTTTAGCTCTAACACTGATGATCCACCTACAAATGTGAACTGACGTTCAAAAATAAAACATTTGAAAACGGACCATTTTCCACATTTCTGAAGCATGACGTAATGGGGGGGTGTTATCTCGTTTGTCGAAAATCAGCCGTTTTTGCTCGAACATTAAATGCTTCCAAATGGTATTTATTTCACTTCCCGAGCCCCTGGAAGCATGAAAATCACTTTAAACATGCTAATTTTAGCTCTAACACTGATGATCCACCTACAAATGTGAACTGACGTTCAAAAATAAAACATTTGAAAACGGACCATTTTCCACATTTCTGAAGCATGACGTAATGGGGGGTGTTATCTCTTTTGTCGAAAATCAGCCGTTTTTGCTCGAACATTAAATGCCTCCAAATGGTATTTAATTAACTTCCCGGGGTGAAGAAACCCTTTTTGAGAACTCAGAGTGAGTAAATTGGCCATTTTCATGCACTTTTAACCATTCCATAAATCTTGTGTTTTGGGCCCCTGGAAGCATGAAAATCACTTTAAACATGCTAATTTTAGCTCTAACACTGATGATCCACCTACAAATGTGAACTGACGTTCAAAAATAAAACATTTGAAAACGGACCATTTTCCACATTTCTGAAGCATGACGTAATGGGGGGGTGTTATCTCTTTTGTCTAAAATCAGCCAATTTTGCTCGAACATGAAATGCCTCCAAATGGTATTTATTTCACTTCCCGAGCCCCTGGAAGCATGAAAATCACTTTAAACATGCTAATTTTAGCTCTAACACTGATGATCCACCTACAAATGTGAACTGACGTTCAAAAATAAAACATTTGAAAACGGACCATTTTCCACATTTCTGAAGCATGACGTAATGGGGCGGTGTTATCTCTTTTGTCGAAAATCAGCCGTTTTTGCTCGAACATTAAATGCCTCCAAATGGTATTTATTTCACTTCCCGAGCCCCTGGAAGCATGAAAATCACTTTAAACATGCTAATTTTAGCTCTAACACTGATGATCCACCTACAAATGTGAACTGACATTCAAAAATAAAACATTTGAAAACGGACCATTTTCCACATTTCTGAAGCATGACGTAATGGGGGGGTGTTATCTCTTTTGTCGAAAATCAGCCGTTTTTGCTCGAACATTAAATGCCTCCAAATGGTATTTAATTAACTTCCCGAGCCCCTGGAAGCATGAAAATCACTTTAAACATGCTAATTTTAGCTCTAACACTGATGATCCACCTACAAATGTGAACTGACGTTCAAAAATAAAACATTTGAAAACGGACCATTTTCCACATTTCTGAAGCATGACGTAATGGGGGGGTGTTATCTCTTTTGTCGAAAATCAGCCGTTTTTTCTCGAACATTAAATGCCTCCAAATGGTATTTAATTAACTTCCCGGGGGGAAGAAACCCTTTTTGAGAACTCAGAGTGAGTAAATTGGCCATTTTCATGCACTTTTAACCATTCCATAAATCTTGTGTTTTGGGCCCCTGGAAGCATGAAAATCACTTTAAACATGCTAATTTTAGCTCTAACACTGATGATCCACCTACAAATGTGAACTGATGTTCAAAAATAAAACATTTGAAAACGGACCATTTTCCACATTTCTGAAGCATGACGTAATGGGGGGGTGTTATCTCTTTTGTCGAAAATCAGCCGTTTTTGCTCGAACATTAAATGCCTCCAAATGGTATTTAATTAACTTCCCGAGCCCCTGGAAGCATGAAAATCACTTTAAACATGCTAATTTTAGCTCTAACACTGATGATCCACCTACAAATGTGAACTGACGTTCAAAAATAAAACATTTGAAAACGGACCATTTTCCACATTTCTGAAGCATGACGTAATGGGGGGGTGTTATCTCTTTTGTCGAAAATCAGCCGTTTTTGCTCGAACATTAAATGCCTCCAAATGGTATTTAATTAACTTCCCGGGGTGAAGAAACCCTTTTTGAGAACTCAGAGTGAGTAAATTGGCCATTTTCATGCACTTTTAACCATTCCATAAATCTTGTGTTTTGGGCCCCTGGAAGCATGAAAATCACTTTAAACATGCTAATTTTAGCTCTAACACTGATGATCCACCTACAAATGTGAACTGACGTTCAAAAATAAAACATTTGAAAACGGACCATTTTCCACATTTCTGAAGCATGACGTAATGGGGGGGTGTTATCTCTTTTGTCGAAAATCAGCCGTTTTTGCTCGAACATTAAATGCCTCCAAATGGTATTTAATTAACTTCCCGGGGTGAAGAAACCCTTTTTGAGAACTCAGAGTGAGTAAATTGGCCATTTTCATGCACTTTTAACCATTCCATAAATCTTGTGTTTTGGGCCCCTGGAAGCATGAAAATCACTTTAAACATGCTAATTTTAGCTCTAACACTGATAATCCACCTACAAATGTGAACTGACGTTCAAAAATGAAACATTTGAAAACGGACCATTTTCCACATTTCTGAAGCATGACGTAATGGGGGGGTGTTATCTCTTTTGTCGAAAATCAGCCGTTTTTGCTCGAACATTAAATGCCTCCAAATGGTATTTAATTAACTTCCCGAGCCCCTGGAAGCATGAAAATCACTTTAAACATGCTAATTTTGTCTCTAACACTGATGATCCACCTACAAATGTGAACTGACGTTCAAAAATAAAACATTTGAAAACGGACCATTTTCCACATTTCTGAAGCATGACGTAATGGGGGGGGTGTTATCTCTTTTGTCGAAAATCAGCCGTTTTTGCTCGAACATTAAATGCCTCCAAATGGTATTTAATTAACTTCCCGGGGTGAAGAAACCCTTTTTGAGAACTCAGAGTGAGTAAATTGGACATTTTCATGCACTTTTAACCATTCCATAAATCTTGTGTTTTGGGCCCCTGGAAGCATGAAAATCACTTTAAACATGCTAATTTTAGCTCTAACACTGATGATCCACCTACAAATGTGAACTGACGTTCAAAAATAAAACATTTGAAAACGGACCATTTTCCACATTTCTGAAGCATGACGTAATGGGGGGGTGTTATCTCTTTTGTCGAAAATCAGCCGTTTTTGCTCGAACATTAAATGCCTCCAAATGGTATTTAATTAATTTCCCGAGCCCCTGGAAGCATGAAAATCACTTTAAACATGCTAATTTTAGCTCTAACACTGATGATCCACCTACAAATGTGAACTGACGTTCAAAAATAAAACATTTGAAAACGGACCATTTTCCACATTTCTGAAGCATGACGTAATGGGGGGGTGTTATCTCTTTTGTCGAAAATCAGCCGTTTTTGCTCGAACATTAAATGCTTCCAAATGGTATTTATTTCACTTCCCGAGCCCCTGGAAGCATGAAAATCACTTTAAACATGCTAATTTTAGCTCTAACACTGATGATCCACCTACAAATGTGAACTGACGTTCAAAAATAAAACATTTGAAAACGGACCATTTTCCACATTTCTGAAGCATGACGTAATGGGGGGGTGTTATCTCTTTTGTCGAAAATCAGCCGTTTTTGCTCGAACATTAAATGCCTCCAAATGGTATTTAATTAACTTCCCGGGGTGAAGAAACCCTTTTTGAGAACTCAGAGTGAGTAAATTGGCCATTTTCATGCACTTTTAACCATTCCATAAATCTTGTGTTTTGGGCCCCTGGAAGCATGAAAATCACTTTAAACATGCTAATTTTAGCTCTAACACTGATGATCCACCTACAAATGTGAACTGACGTTCAAAAATAAAACATTTGAAAACGGACCATTTTCCACATTTCTGAAGCATGACGTAATGGGGGGGTGTTATCTCTTTTGTCTAAAATCAGCCAATTTTGCTCGAACATTAAATGCCTCCAAATGGTATTTATTTCACTTCCCGAGCCCCTGGAAGCATGAAAATCACTTTAAACATGCTAATTTTAGCTCTAACACTGATGATCCACCTACAAATGTGAACTGACATTCAAAAATAAAACATTTGAAAACGGACCATTTTCCACATTTCTGAAGCATGACGTAATGGGGCGGTGTTATCTCTTTTGTCGAAAATCAGCCGTTTTTGCTCGAACTTTAAATGCCTCCAAATGGTATTTATTTCACTTCCCGAGCCCCTGGAAGCATGAAAATCACTTTAAACATGCTAATTTTAGCTCTAACACTGATGATCCACCTACAAATGTGAACTGACGTTCAAAAATAAAACATTTGAAAACGGACCATTTTCCACATTTCTGAAGCATGACGTAATGGGGGGGTGTTATCTCTTTTGTCGAAAATAATCCGTTTTTGCTCGAACATTAAATGCCTCCAAATGGTATTTAATTAACTTCCCGAGCCCCTGGAAGCATGAAAATCACTTTAAACATGCTAATTTTAGCTCTAACACTGATGATCCACCTACAAATGTGAACTGACGTTCAAAAATAAAACATTTGAAAACGGACCATTTTCCACATTTCTGAAGCATGACGTAATGGGGGGGGTGTTATCTCTTTTGTCGAAAATCAGCCGTTTTTGCTCGAACATTAAATGCCTCCAAATGGTATTTAACTAACTTCCCGGGGGGAAGAAACCCTTTTTGAGAACTCAGAGTGAGTAAATTGGCCATTTTCATGCACTTTTAACCATTCCATAAATCTTGTGTTTTGGGCCCCTGGAAGCATGAAAATCACTTTAAACATGCTAATTTTAGCTCTAACACTGATGATCCACCTACAAATGTGAACTGACGTTCAAAAATAAAACATTTGAAAACGGACCATTTTCCACATTTCTGAAGCATGACGTAATGGGGGGGTGTTATCTCTTTTGTCGAAAATCAGCCGTTTTTGCTCGAACATTAAATGCCTCCAAATGGTATTTAATTAACTTCCCGGGGTGAAGAAACCCTTTTTGAGAACTCAGAGTGAGTAAATTGGCCATTTTCATGCACTTTTAACCATTCCATAAATCTTGTGTTTTGGGCCCCTGGAAGCATGAAAATCACTTTAAACATGCTAATTTTAGCTCTAACACTGATAATCCACCTACAAATGTGAACTGACGTTCAAAAATGAAACATTTGAAAACGGACCATTTTCCACATTTCTGAAGCATGACGTAATGGGGGGGTGTTATCTCTTTTGTCGAAAATCAGCCGTTTTTGCTCGAACATTAAATGCCTCCAAATGGTATTTAATTAACTTCCCGAGCCCCTGGAAGCATGAAAATCACTTTAAACATGCTAATTTTGTCTCTAACACTGATGATCCACCTACAAATGTGAACTGACGTTCAAAAATAAAACATTTGAAAACGGACCATTTTCCACATTTCTGAAGCATGACGTAATGGGGGGGTGTTATCTCTTTTGTCGAAAATCAGCCGTTTTTGCTCGAACATTAAATGCCTCCAAATGGTATTTAATTAACTTCCCGGGGTGAAGAAACCCTTTTTGAGAACTCAGAGTGAGTAAATTGGCCATTTTCATGCACTTTTAACCATTCCATAAATCTTGTGTTTTGGGCCCCTGGAAGCATGAAAATCACTTTAAACATGCTAATTTTAGCTCTAACACTGATGATCCACCTACAAATGTGAACTGACGTTCAAAAATAAAACATTTGAACACGGACCATTTTCCACATTTCTGAAGCATGACGTAATGGGGGGGTGTTATCTCTTTTGTCGAAAATCAGCCGTTTTTGCTCGAACATTAAATGCCTCCAAATGGTATTTAATTAATTTCCCGAGCCCCTGGAAGCATGAAAATCACTTTAAACATGCTAATTTTAGCTCTAACACTGATGATCCACCTACAAATGTGAACTGACGTTCAAAAATAAAACATTTGAAAACGGACCATTTTCCACATTTCTGAAGCATGACGTAAAGGGGGGGTGTTATCTCTTTTGTCTAAAATCAGCCAATTTTGCTCGAACATTAAATGCCTCCAAATGGTATTTATTTCACTTCCCGAGCCCCTGGAAGCATGAAAATCACTTTAAACATGCTAATTTTAGCTCTAACACTGATGATCCACCTACAAATGTGAACTGACGTTCAAAAATAAAACATTTGAAAACGGACCATTTTCCACATTTCTGAAGCATGACGTAATGGGGCGGTGTTATCTCTTTTGTCGAAAATCAGCCGTTTTTGCTCGAACATTAAATGCCTCCAAATGGTATTTATTTCACTTCCCGAGCCCCTGGAAGCACGAAAATCACTTTAAACATGCTAATTTTAGCTCTAACACTGATGATCCACCTACAAATGTGAACTGACGTTCAAAAATAAAACATTTGAAAACGGACCATTTTCCACATTTCTGAAGCATGACGTAATGGGGGGGTGTTATCTCTTTTGTCGAAAATCAGCCGTTTTTGCTCGAACATTAAATGCCTCCAAATGGTATTTAATTAACTTCCCGAGCCCCTGGAAGCATGAAAATCACTTTAAACATGCTAATTTTAGCTCTAACACTGATTATCCACCTACAAATGTGAACTGACGTTCAAAAATAAAACATTTGAAAACGGACCATTTTCCACATTTCTGAAGCATGACGTAATGGGGGGGTGTTATCTCTTTTGTCGAAAATCAGCCGTTTTTGCTCGAACATTAAATGCCTCCAAATGGTATTTAATTAACTTCCCGGGGTGAAGAAACCCTTTTTGAGAACTCAGAGTGAGTAAATTGGCCATTTTCATGCACTTTTAACCATTCCATAAATCTTGTGTTTTGGGCCCCTGGAAGCATGAAAATCACTTTAAACATGCTAATTTTAGCTCTAACACTGATGATCCACCTACAAATGTGAACTGACGTTCAAAAATAAAACATTTGAAAACGGACCATTTTCCACATTTCTGAAGCATGACGTAATGGGGGGGTGTTATCTCTTTTGTCGAAAATCAGCCGTTTTTGCTCGAACATTAAATGCCTCCAAATGGTATTTAATTAACTTCCCGAGCCCCTGGAAGCATGAAAATCACTTTAAACATGCTAATTTTAGCTCTAACACTGATGATCCACCTACAAATGTGAACTGACGTTCAAAAATAAAACATTTGAAAACGGACCATTTTCCACATTTCTGAAGCATGACGTAATGGGGGGGTGTTGTCTCTTTTGTCGAAAATCAGCCGTTTTTGCTCGAACATTAAATGCCTCCAAATGGTATTTAATTAACTTCCCGGGGTGAAGAAACCCTTTTTGAGAACTCACAGTGAGTAAATTGGCCATTTTCATGCACTTTTAACCATTCCATAAATCTTGTGTTTTGGGCCCCTGGAAGCATGAAAATCACTTTAAACATGCTAATTTTAGCTCTAACACTGATGATCCACCTACAAATGTGAACTGACTTTCAAAAATAAAACATTTGAAAACAGACCATTTTCCACATTTCTGAAGCATGACGTAATGGGGGGGTGTTATCTCTTTTGTCGAAAATCAGCCGTTTTTGCTCGAACATTAAATGCCTCCAAATGGTATTTAATTAATTTCCCGAGCCCCTGGAAGCATGAAAATCACTTTAAACATGCTAATTTTAGCTCTAACACTGATGATCCACCTACAAATGTGAACTGACGTTCAAAAATAAAACATTTGAAAACGGACCATTTTCCACATTTCTGAAGCATGACGTAATGGGGGGGTGTTATCTCTTTTGTCGAAAATCAGCCGTTTTTGCTCGAACATTAAATGCTTCCAAATGGTATTTATTTCACTTCCCGAGCCCCTGGAAGCATGAAAATCACTTTAAACATGCTAATTTTAGCTCTAACACTGATGATCCACCTACAAATGTGAACTGACGTTCAAAAATAAAACATTTGAAAACGGACCATTTTCCACATTTCTGAAGCATGACGTAATGGGGGGGTGTTATCTCTTTTGTCGAAAATCAGCCGTTTTTGCTCGAACATTAAATGCCTCCAAATGGTATTTAATTAACTTCCCGGGGTGAAGAAACCCTTTTTGAGAACTCAGAGTGAGTAAATTGGCCATTTTCATGCACTTTTAACCATTCCATAAATCTTGTGTTTTGGGCCCCTGGAAGCATGAAAATCACTTTAAACATGCTAATTTTAGCTCTAACACTGATGATCCACCTACAAATGTGAACTGACGTTCAAAAATAAAACATTTGAAAACGGACCATTTTCCACATTTCTGAAGCATGACGTAATGGGGCGGTGTTATCTCTTTTGTCGAAAATCAGCCGTTTTTGCTCGAACATTAAATGCCTCCAAATGGTATTTAATTAACTTCCCGGGGTGAAGAAACCCTTTTTGAGAACTCAGAGTGAGTAAATTGGCCATTTTCATGCACTTTTAACCATTCCATAAATCTTGTGTTTTGGGCCCCTGGAAGCATGAAAATCACTTTAAACATGCTAATTTTAGCTCTAACACTGATGATCCACCTACAAATGTGAACTGACGTTCAAAAATAAAACATTTGAAAACGGACCATTTTCCACATTTCTGAAGCATGACGTAATGGGGGGGTGTTATCTCTTTTGTCGAAAATCAGCCGTTTTTGCTCGAACATTAAATGCCTCCAAATGGTATTTAATTAACTTCCCGAGCCCCTGGAAGCATGAAAATCACTTTAAACATGCTAATTTTAGCTCTAACACTGATGATCCACCTACAAATGTGAACTGACGTTCAAAAATAAAACATTTGAAAATGGACCATTTTCCACATTTCTGAAGCATGACGTAATGGGGGGGTATTATCTCTTTTGTCGAAAATCAGCCGTTTTTGCTCGAACATTAAATGCCTCCAAATGGTATTTAATTAACTTCCCGGGGTGAAGAAACCCTTTTTGAGAACTCAGAGTGAGTAAATTGGCCATTTTCATGCACTTTTAACCATTCCATAAATCTTGTGTTTTGGGCCCCTGGAAGCATGAAAATCACTTTAAACATGCTAATTTTAGCTCTAACACTGATGATCCACCTACAAATGTGAACTGACGTTCAAAAATAAAACATTTGAAAACGGACCATTTTCCACATTTCTGAAGCATGACGTAATGGGGGGGTGTTATCTCTTTTGTCGAAAATCAGCCGTTTTTGCTCGAACATTAAATGCCTCCAAATGGTATTTAATTAATTTCCCGAGCCCCTGGAAGCATGAAAATCACTTTAAACATGCTAATTTTAGCTCTAACACTGATGATCCACCTACAAATGTGAACTGACGTTCAAAAATAAAACATTTGAAAACGGACCATTTTCCACATTTCTGAAGCATGACGTAATGGGGGGGTGTTATCTCTTTTGTCGAAAATCAGCAGTTTTTGCTCGAACATTAAATGCTTCCAAATGGTATTTATTTCACTTCCCGAGCCCCTGGAAGCATGAAAATCACTTTAAACATGCTAATTTTAGCTCTAACACTGATGATCCACCTACAAATGTGAACTGACGTTCAAAAATAAAACATTTGAAAACGGACCATTTTCCACATTTCTGAAGCATGACGTAATGGGGGGGTGTTATCTCTTTTGTCGAAAATCAGCCGTTTTTGCTCGAACATTAAATGCCTCCAAATGGTATTTAATTAACTTCCCGAGCCCCTGGAAGCATGAAAATCACTTTAAACATGCTAATTTTAGCTCTAACACTGATGATCCACCTACAAATGTGAACTGACGTTCAAAAATAAAACATTTGAAAACGGACCATTTTCCACATTTCTGAAGCATGACGTAATGGGGGGGTGTTATCTCTTTTGTCGAACATCAGCCGTTTTTGCTCGAACATTAAATGCCTCCAAATGGTATTTAATTAACTTCCCGGGGTGAAGAAACCCTTTTTGAGAACTCAGAGTGAGTAAATTGGCCATTTTCATGCACTTTTAACCATTCCATAAATCTTGTGTTTTGGGCCCCTGGAAGCATGAAAATCACTTTAAACATGCTAATTTTAGCTCTAACACTGATGATCCACCTACAAATGTGAACTGACGTTCAAAAATAAAACATTTGAAAACGGACCATTTTCCACATTTCTGAAGCATGACGTAATGGGGGGGTGTTATCTCTTTTGTCGAAAATCAGCCGTTTTTGCTCAAACATTAAATGCCTCCAAATGGTATTTAATTAACTTCCCGGGGTGAAGAAACCCTTTTTGAGAACTCAGAGTGAGTAAATTGGCCATTTTCATGCACTTTTAACCATTCCATAAATCTTGTGTTTTGGGCCCCTGGAAGCATGATAATCACTTTAAACATGCTAATTTTAGCTCTAACACTGATAATCCACCTACAAATGTGAACTGACGTTCAAAAATGAAACATTTGAAAACGGACCATTTTCCACATTTCTGAAGCATGACGTAATGGGGGGGTGTTATCTCTTTTGTCGAAAATCAGCCGTTTTTGCTCGAACATTAAATGCCTCCAAATGGTATTTAATTAACTTCCCGGGGTGAAGAAACCCTTTTTGAGAACTCAGAGTGAGTAAATTGGCCATTTTCATGCACTTTTAACCATTCCATAAATCTTGTGTTTTGGGCCCCTGGAAGCATGAAAATCACTTTAAACATGCTAATTTTAGCTCTAACACTGATGATCCACCTACAAATGTGAACTGACGTTCAAAAATAAAACATTTGAAAACGGACCATTTTCCACATTTCTGAAGCATGACGTAATGGGGGGGTGTTATCTCTTTTGTCGAAAATCAGCCGTTTTTGCTCGAACATTAAATGCCTCCAAATGGTATTTAATTAATTTCCCGAGCCCCTGGAAGCATGAAAATCACTTTAAACATGCTAATTTTAGCTCTAACACTGATGATCCACCTACAAATGTGAACTGACGTTCAAAAATAAAACATTTGAAAACGGACCATTTTCCACATTTCTGAAGCATGACGTAATGGGGGGGTGTTATCTCTTTTGTCGAAAATCAGCCGTTTTTGCTCGAACATTAAATGCTTCCAAATGGTATTTATTTCACTTCCCGAGCCCCTGGAAGCATGAAAATCACTTTAAACATGCTAATTTTACCTCTAACACTGATGATCCACCTACAAATGTGAACTGACGTTCAAAAATAAAACATTTGAAAACGGACCATTTTCCACATTTCTGAAGCATGACGTAATGGGGGGGTGTTATCTCTTTTGTCGAAAATCAGCCGTTTTTGCTCGAACATTAAATGCCTCCAAATGGTATTTAATTAACTTCCCGGGGTGAAGAAACCCTTTTTGAGAACTCAGAGTGAGTAAATTGGCCATTTTCATGCACTTTTAACCATTCCATAAATCTTGTGTTTTGGGCCCCTGGAAGCATGAAAATCACTTTAAACATGCTAATTTTAGCTCTAACACTGATGATCCACCTACAAATGTGAACTGACGTTCAAAAATAAAACATTTGAAAACGGACCATTTTCCACATTTCTTAAGCATGACGTAATGGGGGGGTGTTATCTCTTTTGTCGAAAATCAGCCGTTTTTGCTCGAACATTAAATGCCTCCAAATGGTATTTAATTAACTTCCCGAGCCCCTGGAAGCATGAAAATCACTTTAAACATGCTAATTTTAGCTCTAACACTGATGATCCACCTACAAATGTGAACTGACGTTCAAAAATAAAACATTTGAAAACGGACCATTTTCCACATTTCTGAAGCGTGACGTAATGGGGGGGTGTTATCTCTTTTGTCGAAAATCAGCCGTTTTTGCTCGAACATTAAATGCCTCCAAATGGTATTTAATTAACTTCCCGGGGTGAAGAAACCCTTTTTGAGAATTCAGAGTGAGTAAATTGGCCATTTTCATGCACTTTTAACCATTCCATAAATCTTGTGTTTTGGGCCCCTGGAAGCATGAAAATCACTTTAAACATGCTAATTTTAGCTCTAACACTGATGATCCACCTACAAATGTGAACTGACGTTCAAAAATAAAACATTTGAAAACGGACCATTTTCCACATTTCTGAAGCATGACGTAATGGGGGGGTGTTATCTCTTTTGTCGAAAATCAGCCGTTTTTGCTCGAACATTAAATGCCTCCAAATGGTATTTAATTAATTTCCCGAGCCCCTGGAAGCATGAAAATCACTTTAAACATGCTAATTTTAGCTCTAACACTGATGATCCACCTACAAATGTGAACTGACGTTCAAAAATAAAACATTTGAAAACGGACCATTTTCCACATTTCTGAAGCATGACGTAATGGGGGGGTGTTATCTCTTTTGTCGAAAATCAGCCGTTTTTGCTCGAACATTAAATGCTTCCAAATGGTATTTATTTCACTTCCCGAGCCCCTGGAAGCATGAAAATCACTTTAAACATGCTAATTTTAGCTCTAACACTGATGATCCACCTACAAATGTGAACTGACGTTCAAAAAAAAAAACATTTGAAAACGGACCATTTTCCACATTTCTGAAGCATGACGTAATGGGGGGGTGTTATCTCTTTTGTCGAAAATCAGCCGTTTTTGCTCGAACATTAAATGCCTCCAAATGGTATTTAATTAACTTCCCGGGGTGAAGAAACCCTTTTTGAGAACTCAGAGTGAGTAAATTGGCCATTTTCATGCACTTTTAACCATTCCATAAATCTTGTGTTTTGGGCCCCTGGAAGCATGAAAATCACTTTAAACATGCTAATTTTAGCTCTAACACTGATGATCCACCTACAAATGTGAACTGACGTTCAAAAATAAAACATTTGAAAACGGACCATTTTCCACATTTCTGAAGCATGACGTAATGGGGGGGTGTTATCTCTTTTGTCTAAAATCAGCCAATTTTGCTCGAACATTAAATGCCTCCAAATGGTATTTATTTCACTTCCCGAGCCCCTGGAAGCATGAAAATCACTTTAAACATGCTAATTTTAGCTCTAACACTGATGATCCACCTACATATGTGAAATGACGTTCAAAAATAAAACATTTGAAAACGGACCATTTTCCACATTTCTGAAGCATGACGTAATGGGGCGGTGTTATCTCTTTTGTCGAAAATCAGCCGTTTTTGCTCGAACATTAAATGCCTCCAAATGGTATTTATTTCACTTCCCGAGCCCCTGGAAGCATGAAAATCACTTTAAACATGCTAATTTTAGCTCTAACACTGATGATCCACCTACAAATGTGAACTGACGTTCAAAAATAAAACATTTGAAAACGGACCATTTTCCACATTTCTGAAGCATGACGTAATGGGGGGGTGTTATCTCTTTTGTCGAAAATCAGCCGTTTTTGCTCGAACATTAAATGCCTCCAAATGGTATTAAATTAACTTCCCGAGCCCCTGGAAGCATGAAAATCACTTTAAACATGCTAATTTTAGCTCTAACACTGATGATCCACCTACAAATGTGAACTGACGTTCAAAAATAAAACATTTGAAAACGGACCATTTTCCACATTTCTGAAGCATGACGTAATGGGGGGGTGTTATCTCTTTTGTCGAAAATCAGCCGTTTTTGCTCGAACATTAAATGCCTCCAAATGGTATTTAATTAACTTCCCGGGGGGAAGAAACCCTTTTTGAGAACTCAGAGTGAGTAAATTGGCCATTTTCATGCACTTTTAACCATTCCATAAATCTTGTGTTTTGGGCCCCTGGAAGCATGAAAATCACTTTAAACATGCTAATTTTAGCTCTAACACTGATGATCCACCTACAAATGTGAACTGACGTTCAAAAATAAAACATTTGAAAACGGACCATTTTCCACATTTCTGAAGCATGACGTAATGGGGGGGGTGTTATCTCTTTTGTCGAAAATCAGCCGTTTTTGCTCGAACATTAAATGCCTCCAAATGGTATTTAATTAACTTCCCGAGCCCCTGGAAGCATGAAAATCACTTTAAACATGCTAATTTTAGCTCTAACACTGATGATCCACCTACAAATGTGAACTGACGTTCAAAAATAAAACATTTGAAAACGGACCATTTTCCACATTTCTGAAGCATGACGTAATGGGGGGGTGTTATCTCTTTTGTCGAAAATCAGCCGTTTTTGCTCGAACATTAAATGCCTCCAAATGGTATTTAATTAACTTCCCGGGGTGAAGAAACCCTTTTTGAGAACTCAGAGTGAGTAAATTGGCCATTTTCATGCACTTTTAACCATTCCATAAATCTTGTGTTTTGGGCCCCTGGAAGCATGAAAATCACTTTAAACATGCTAATTTTAGCTCTAACACTGATGATCCACCTACAAATGTGAACTGACGTTCAAAAATAAAACATTTGAAAACGGACCATTTTCCACATTTCTGAAGCATGACGTAATGGGGGGGTGTTATCTCTTTTGTCGAAAATCAGCCGTTTTTGCTCGAACATTAAATGCCTCCAAATGGTATTTAATTAACTTCCCGGGGTGAAGAAACCCTTTTTGAGAACTCAGAGTGAGTAAATTGGCCATTTTCATGCACTTTTAACCATTCCATAAATCTTGTGTTTTGGGCCCCTGGAAGCATGAAAATCACTTTAAACATGCTAATTTTAGCTCTAACACTGATAATCCACCTACAAATGTGAACTGACGTTCAAAAATGAAACATTTGAAAACGGACCATTTTCCACATTTCTGAAGCATGACGTAATGGGGGGGTGTTATCTCTTTTGTCGAAAATCAGCAGTTTTTGCTCGAACATTAAATGCCTCCAAATGGTATTTAATTAATTTCCCGAGCCCCTGGAAGCATGAAAATCACTTTAAACATGCTAATTTTGTCTCTAACACTGATGATCCACCTACAAATGTGAACTGACGTTCAAAAATAAAACATTTGAAAACGGACCATTTTCCACATTTCTGAAGCATGACGTAATGGGGGGGTGTTATCTCTTTTGTCGAAAATCAGCCGTTTTTGCTCGAACATTAAATGCCTCCAAATGGTATTTAATTAACTTCCCGGGGTGAAGAAACCCTTTTTGAGAACTCAGAGTGAGTAAATTGGCCATTTTCATGCACTTTTAACCATTCCATAAATCTTGTGTTTTGGGCCCCTGGAAGCATGAAAATCACTTTAAACATGCTAATTTTAGCTCTAACACTGATGATCCACCTACAAATGTGAACTGACGTTCAAAAATAAAACATTTGAAAACGGACCATTTTCCACATTTCTGAAGCATGACGTAATGGGGGGGTGTTATCTCTTTTGTCGAAAATCAGCCGTTTTTGCTCGAACATTAAATGCCTCCAAATGGTATTTAATTAACTTCCCGGGGTGAAGAAACCCTTTTTGAGAACTCAGAGTGAGTAAATTGGCCATTTTCATGCACTTTTAACCATTCCATAAATCTTGTGTTTTGGGCCCCTGGAAGCATGAAAATCACTTTAAACATGCTAATTTTAGCTCTAACACTGATGATCCACCTACAAATGTGAACTGACGTTCAAAAATAAAACATTTGAAAACGGACCATTTTCCACATTTCTGAAGCATGACGTAATGGGGGGGTGTTATCTCTTTTGTCGAAAATCAGCCGTTTTTGCTCGAACATTAAATGCCTCCAAATGGTATTTAATTAATTTCCTGAGCCCCTGGAAGCATGAAAATCACTTTAAACATGCTAATTTTAGCTCTAACACTGATGATCCACCTACAAATGTGAACTGACGTTCAAAAATAAAACATTTGAAAACGGACCATTTTCCACATTTCTGAAGCATGACGTAATGGGGGGGTGTTATCTCTTTTGTCGAAAATCAGCCGTTTTTGCTCGAACATTAAATGCTTCCAAATGGTATTTATTTCACTTCCCGAGCCCCTGGAAGCATGAAAATCACTTTAAACATGCTAATTTTAGCTCTAACACTGATGATCCACCTACAAATGTGAACTGACGTTCAAAAATAAAACATTTGAAAACGGACCATTTTCCACATTTCTGAAGCATGACGTAATGGGGGGTGTTATCTCTTTTGTCGAAAATCAGCCGTTTTTGCTCGAACATTAAATGCCTCCAAATGGTATTTAATTAACTTCCCGGGGTGAAGAAACCCTTTTTGAGAACTCAGAGTGAGTAAATTGGCCATTTTCATGCACTTTTAACCATTCCATAAATCTTGTGTTTTGGGCCCCTGGAAGCATGAAAATCACTTTAAACATGCTAATTTTAGCTCTAACACTGATGATCCACCTACAAATGTGAACTGACGTTCAAAAATAAAACATTTGAAAACGGACCATTTTCCACATTTCTGAAGCATGACGTAATGGGGGGGTGTTATCTCTTTTGTCTAAAATCAGCCAATTTTGCTCGAACATGAAATGCCTCCAAATGGTATTTATTTCACTTCCCGAGCCCCTGGAAGCATGAAAATCACTTTAAACATGCTAATTTTAGCTCTAACACTGATGATCCACCTACAAATGTGAACTGACGTTCAAAAATAAAACATTTGAAAACGGACCATTTTCCACATTTCTGAAGCATGACGTAATGGGGCGGTGTTATCTCTTTTGTCGAAAATCAGCCGTTTTTGCTCGAACATTAAATGCCTCCAAATGGTATTTATTTCACTTCCCGAGCCCCTGGAAGCATGAAAATCACTTTAAACATGCTAATTTTAGCTCTAACACTGATGATCCACCTACAAATGTGAACTGACGTTCAAAAATAAAACATTTGAAAACGGACCATTTTCCACATTTCTGAAGCATGACGTAATGGGGGGTGTTATCTCTTTTGTCGAAAATCAGCCGTTTTTGCTCGAACATTAAATGCCTCCAAATGGTATTTAATTAACTTCCCGAGCCCCTGGAAGCATGAAAATCACTTTAAACATGCTAATTTTAGCTCTAACACTGATGATCCACCTACAAATGTGAACTGACGTTCAAAAATAAAACATTTGAAAACGGACCATTTTCCACATTTCTGAAGCATGACGTAATGGGGGGGTGTTATCTCTTTTGTCGAAAATCAGCCGTTTTTTCTCGAACATTAAATGCCTCCAAATGGTATTTAATTAACTTCCCGGGGGGAAGAAACCCTTTTTGAGAACTCAGAGTGAGTAAATTGGCCATTTTCATGCACTTTTAACCATTCCATAAATCTTGTGTTTTGGGCCCCTGGAAGCATGAAAATCACTTTAAACATGCTAATTTTAGCTCTAACACTGATGATCCACCTACAAATGTGAACTGACGTTCAAAAATAAAACATTTGAAAACGGACCATTTTCCACATTTCTGAAGCATGACGTAATGGGGGGGTGTTATCTCTTTTGTCGAAAATCAGCCGTTTTTGCTCGAACATTAAATGCCTCCAAATGGTATTTAATTAACTTCCCGAGCCCCTGGAAGCATGAAAATCACTTTAAACATGCTAATTTTAGCTCTAACACTGATGATCCACCTACAAATGTGAACTGACGTTCAAAAATAAAACATTTGAAAACGGACCATTTTCCACATTTCTGAAGCATGACGTAATGGGGGGGTGTTATCTCTTTTGTCGAAAATCAGCCGTTTTTGCTCGAACATTAAATGCCTCCAAATGGTATTTAATTAACTTCCCGGGGTGAAGAAACCCTTTTTGAGAACTCAGAGTGAGTAAATTGGCCATTTTCATGCACTTTTAACCATTCCATAAATCTTGTGTTTTGGGCCCCTGGAAGCATGAAAATCACTTTAAACATGCTAATTTTAGCTCTAACACTGATGATCCACCTACAAATGTGAACTGACGTTCAAAAATGAAACATTTGAAAACGGACCATTTTCCACATTTCTGAAGCATGACGTAATGGGGGGGTGTTATCTCTTTTGTCGAAAATCAGCCGTTTTTGCTCGAACATTAAATGCCTCCAAATGGTATTTAATTAACTTCCCGGGGTGAAGAAACCCTTTTTGAGAACTCAGAGTGAGTAAATTGGCCATTTTCATGCACTTTTAACCATTCCATAAATCTTGTGTTTTGGGCCCCTGGAAGCATGAAAATCACTTTAAACATGCTAATTTTAGCTCTAACACTGATAATCCACCTACAAATGTGAACTGACGTTCAAAAATGAAACATTTGAAAACGGACCATTTTCCACATTTCTGAAGCATGACGTAATGGGGGGGTGTTATCTCTTTTGTCGAAAATCAGCCGTTTTTGCTCGAACATTAAATGCCTCCAAATGGTATTTAATTAACTTCCCGAGCCCCTGGAAGCATGAAAATCACTTTAAACATGCTAATTTTGTCTCTAACACTGATGATCCACCTACAAATGTGAACTGACGTTCAAAAATAAAACATTTGAAAACGGACCATTTTCCACATTTCTGAAGCATGACGTAATGGGGGGGTGTTATCTCTTTTGTCGAAAATCAGCCGTTTTTGCTCGAACATTAAATGCCTCCAAATGGTATTTAATTAACTTCCCGGGGTGAAGAAACCCTTTTTGAGAACTCAGAGTGAGTAAATTGGACATTTTCATGCACTTTTAACCATTCCATAAATCTTGTGTTTTGGGCCCCTGGAAGCATGAAAATCACTTTAAACATGCTAATTTTAGCTCTAACACTGATGATCCACCTACAAATGTGAACTGACGTTCAAAAATAAAACATTTGAAAACGGACCATTTTCCACATTTCTGAAGCATGACGTAATGGGGGGGTGTTATCTCTTTTGTCGAAAATCAGCCGTTTTTGCTCGAACATTAAATGCCTCCAAATGGTATTTAATTAATTTCCCGAGCCCCTGGAAGCATGAAAATCACTTTAAACATGCTAATTTTAGCTCTAACACTGATGATCCACCTACAAATGTGAACTGACGTTCAAAAATAAAACATTTGAAAACGGACCATTTTCCACATTTCTGAAGCATGACGTAATGGGGGGGTGTTATCTCTTTTGTCGAAAATCAGCCGTTTTTGCTCGAACATTAAATGCTTCCAAATGGTATTTATTTCACTTCCCGAGCCCCTGGAAGCATGAAAATCACTTTAAACATGCTAATTTTAGCTCTAACACTGATGATCCACCTACAAATGTGAACTGACGTTCAAAAATAAAACATTTGAAAACGGACCATTTTCCACATTTCTGAAGCATGACGTAATGGGGGGGTGTTATCTCTTTTGTCGAAAATCAGCCGTTTTTGCTCGAACATTAAATGCCTCCAAATGGTATTTAATTAACTTCCCGGGGTGAAGAAACCCTTTTTGAGAACTCAGAGTGAGTAAATTGGCCATTTTCATGCACTTTTAACCATTCCATAAATCTTGTGTTTTGGGCCCCTGGAAGCATGAAAATCACTTTAAACATGCTAATTTTAGCTCTAACACTGATGATCCACCTACAAATGTGAACTGACGTTCAAAAATAAAACATTTGAAAACGGACCATTTTCCACATTTCTGAAGCATGACGTAATGGGGGGGTGTTATCTCTTTTGTCTAAAATCAGCCAATTTTGCTCGAACATTAAATGCCTCCAAATGGTATTTATTTCACTTCCCGAGCCCCTGGAAGCATGAAAATCACTTTAAACATGCTAATTTTAGCTCTAACACTGATGATCCACCTACAAATGTGAACTGACATTCAAAAATAAAACATTTGAAAACGGACCATTTTCCACATTTCTGAAGCATGACGTAATGGGGCGGTGTTATCTCTTTTGTCGAAAATCAGCCGTTTTTGCTCGAACTTTAAATGCCTCCAAATGGTATTTATTTCACTTCCCGAGCCCCTGGAAGCATGAAAATCACTTTAAACATGCTAATTTTAGCTCTAACACTGATGATCCACCTACAAATGTGAACTGACGTTCAAAAATAAAACATTTGAAAACGGACCATTTTCCACATTTCTGAAGCATGACGTAATGGGGGGGTGTTATCTCTTTTGTCGAAAATAAGCCGTTTTTGCTCGAACATTAAATGCCTCCAAATAGTATTTAATTAACTTCCCGAGCCCCTGGAAGCATGAAAATCACTTTAAACATGCTAATTTTAGCTCTAACACTGATGATCCACCTACAAATGTGAACTGACGTTCAAAAATAAAACATTTGAAAACGGACCATTTTCCACATTTCTGAAGCATGACGTAATGGGGGGGGTGTTATCTCTTTTGTCGAAAATCAGCCGTTTTTGCTCGAACATTAAATGCCTCCAAATGGTATTTAACTAACTTCCCGGGGGGAAGAAACCCTTTTTGAGAACTCAGAGTGAGTAAATTGGCCATTTTCATGCACTTTTAACCATTCCATAAATCTTGTGTTTTGGGCCCCTGGAAGCATGAAAATCACTTTAAACATGTTAATTTTAGCTCTAACACTGATGATCCACCTACAAATGTGAACTGACGTTCAAAAATAAAACATTTAAAAACGGACCATTTTCCACATTTCTGAAGCATGACGTAATGGGGGGGTGTTATCTCTTTTGTCGAAAATCAGCCGTTTTTGCTCGAACATTAAATGCCTCCAAATGGTATTTAATTAACTTCCCGGGGTGAAGAAACCCTTTTTGAGAACTCAGAGTGAGTAAATTGGCCATTTTCATGCACTTTTAACCATTCCATAAATCTTGTGTTTTGGGCCCCTGGAAGCATGAAAATCACTTTAAACATGCTAATTTTAGCTCTAACACTGATAATCCACCTACAAATGTGAACTGACGTTCAAAAATGAAACATTTGAAAACGGACCATTTTCCACATTTCTGAAGCATGACGTAATGGGGGGGTGTTATCTCTTTTGTCGAAAATCAGCCGTTTTTGCTCGAACATTAAATGCCTCCAAATGGTATTTAATTAACTTCCCGAGCCCCTGGAAGCATGAAAATCACTTTAAACATGCTAATTTTAGCTCTAACACTGATGATCCACCTACAAATGTGAACTGACGTTCAAAAATAAAACATTTGAAAACGGACCATTTTCCACATTTCTGAAGCATGACGTAATGGGGGGGTGTTATCTCTTTTGTCGAAAATCAGCCGTTTTTGCTCGAACATTAAATGCCTCCAAATGGTATTTAATTAACTTCCCGGGGTGAAGAAACCCTTTTGGAGAACTCAGAGTGAGTAAATTGGCCATTTTCATGCACTTTTAACCATTCCATAAATCTTGTGTTTTGGGCCCCTGGAAGCATGAAAATCACTTTAAACATGCTAATTTTAGCTCTAACACTGATGATCCACCTACAAATGTGAACTGACGTTCAAAAATAAAACATTTGAAAACGGACCATTTTCCACATTTCTGAAGCATGACGTAATGGGGGGGTGTTATCTCTTTTGTCGAAAATCAGCCGTTTTTGCTCGAACATTAAATGCCTCCAAATGGTATTTAATTAACTTCCCGAGCCCCTGGAAGCATGAAAATCACTTTAAACATGCTAATTTTAGCTCTAACACTATGATCCACCTACAAATGTGAACTGACGTTCAAAAATAAAACATTTGAAAACGGACCATTTTCCACATTTCTGAAGCATGACGTAATGGGGGGGTGTTATCTCTTTTGTCGAAAATCACCCGTTTTTGCTCGAACATTAAATGCCTCCAAATGGTATTTAATTAACTTCCCGGGGGGAAGAAACCCTTTTTGAGAACTCAGAGTGAGTAAATTGGCCATTTTCATGCACTTTTAACCATTCCATAAATCTTGTGTTTTGGGCCCCTGGAAGCATGAAAATCACTTTAAACATGCTAATTTTAGCTCTAATACTGATGATCCACCTACAAATGTGAACTGACGTTCAAAAATAAAACATTTGAAAACGGACCATTTTCCACATTTCTGAAGCATGACGTAATGGGGGGGTGTTATCTCTTTTGTCGAAAATCAGCCGTTTTTGCTCGAACATTAAATGCCTCCAAATGGTATTTAATTAACTTCCCGAGCCCCTGGAAGCATGAAAATCACTTTAAACATGCTAATTTTAGCTCTAACACTGATGATCCACCTACAAATGTGAACTGACGTTCAAAAATAAAACATTTGAAAACGGACCATTTTCCACATTTCTGAAGCATGACGTAATGGGGGGGTGTTATCTCTTTTGTCGAAAATCAGCCGTTTTTGCTCGAACATTAAATGCCTCCAAATGGTATTTAATTAACTTCCCGGGGTGAAGAAACCCTTTTTGAGAACTCAGAGTGAGTAAATTGGCCATTTTCATGCACTTTTAACCATTCCATAAATCTTGTGTTTTCGGCCCCTGGAAGCATGAAAATCACTTTAAACATGCTAATTTTAGCTCTAACACTGATGATCCACCTACAAATGTGAACTGACGTTCAAAAATAAAACATTTGAAAACGGACCATTTTCCACATTTCTGAAGCATGACGTAATGGGGGGGTGTTATCTCTTTTGTCGAAAATCAGCCGTTTTTGCTCGAACATTAAATGCCTCCAAATGGTATTTAATTAACTTCCCGAGCCCCTGGAAGCATGAAAATCACTTTAAACATGCTAATTTTGTCTCTAACACTGATGATCCACCTACAAATGTGAACTGACGTTCAAAAATAAAACATTTGAAAACGGACCATTTTCCACATTTCTGAAGCATGACGTAATGGGGGGGTGTTATCTCTTTTGTCGAAAATCAGCCGTTTTTGCTCGAACATTAAATGCCTCCAAATGGTATTTAATTAACTTCCTGGGGTGAAGAAACCCTTTTTGAGAACTCAGAGTGAGTAAATTGGCCATTTTCATGCACTTTTAACCATTCCATAAATCTTGTGTTTTGGGCCCCTGGAAGCATGAAAATCACTTTAAACATGCTAATTTTAGCTCTAACACTGATGATCCACCTACAAATGTGAACTGACGTTCAAAAATAAAACATTTGAAAACGGACCATTTTCCACATTTCTGAAGCATGACGTAATGGGGGGGTGTTATCTCTTTTGTCGAAAATCAGCTGTTTTTGCTCGAACATTAAATGCCTCCAAATGGTATTTAATTAACTTCCCGAGCCCCTGGAAGCATGAAAATCACTTTAAACATGCTAATTTTAGCTCTAACACTGATGATCCACCTACAAATGTGAACTGACGTTCAAAAATAAAACATTTGAAAACGGACCATTTTCCACATTTCTGAAGCATGACGTAATGGGGGGGTGTTATCTCTTTTGTCGAAAATCAGCCGTTTTTGCTCGAACATTAAATGCCTCCAAATGGTATTTAATTAACTTCCCGGGGTGAAGAAACCCTTTTTGAGAACTCAGAGTGAGTAAATTGGCCATTTTCATGCACTTTTAACCATTCCATAAATCTTGTGTTTTGGGCCCCTGGAAGCATGAAAATCACTTTAAACATGCTAATTTTAGCTCTAACACTGATGATCCACCTACAAATGTGAACTGACGTTCAAAAATAAAACATTTGAAAACGGACCATTTTCCACATTTCTGAAGCATGACGTAATGGGGGGGTGTTATCTCTTTTGTCGAAAATCAGCCGTTTTTGCTCGAACATTAAATGCCTCCAAATGGTATTTAATTAATTTCCCGAGCCCCTGGAAGCATGAAAATCACTTTAAACATGCTAATTTTAGCTCTAACACTGATGATCCACCTACAAATGTGAACTGACGTTCAAAAATAAAACATTTGAAAACGGACCATTTTCCACATTTCTGAAGCATGACGTAATGGGGGGGTGTTATCTCTTTTGTCGAAAATCAGCCGTTTTTGCTCGAACATTAAATGCTTCCAAATGGTATTTATTTCACTTCCCGAGCCCCTGGAAGCATGAAAATCACTTTAAACATGCTAATTTTAGCTCTAACACTGATGATCCACCTACAAATGTGAACTGACGTTCAAAAATAAAACATTTGAAAACGGACCATTTTCCACATTTCTGAAGCATGACGTAATGGGGGGGTGTTATCTCTTTTGTCGAAAATCAGCCGTTTTTGCTCGAACATTAAATGCCTCCAAATGGTATTTAATTAACTTCCCGGGGTGAAGAAACCCTTTTTGAGAACTCAGAGTGAGTAAATTGGCCATTTTCATGCACTTTTAACCATTCCATAAATCTTGTGTTTTGGGCCCCTGGAAGCATGAAAATCACTTTAAACATGCTAATTTTAGCTCTAACACTGATGATCCACCTACAAATGTGAACTGACGTTCAAAAATAAAACATTTGAAAACGGACCATTTTCCACATTTCTGAAGCATGACGTAATGGGGGGGTGTTATCTCTTTTGTCGAAAATCAGCCGTTTTTGCTCGAACATTAAATGCCTCCAAATGGTATTTATTTCACTTCCCGAGCCCCTGGAAGCATGAAAATCACTTTAAACATGCTAATTTTAGCTCTAACACTGATGATCCACCTACAAATGTGAACTGACGTTCAAAAATAAAACATTTGAAAACGGACCATTTTCCACATTTCTGAAGCATGACGTAATGGGGGGGTGTTATCTCTTTTGTCGAAAATCAGCCGTTTTTGCTCGAACATTAAATGCCTCCAAATGGTATTTAATTAACTTCCCGAGCCCCTGGAAGCATGAAAATCACTTTAAACATGCTAATTTTAGCTCTAACACTGATGATCCACCTACAAATGTGAACTGACGTTCAAAAATAAAACATTTGAAAACGGACCATTTTCCACATTTCTGAAGCATGACGTAATGGGGGGTGTTATCTCTTTTGTCGAAAATCAGCCGTTTTTGCTCGAACATTAAATGCCTCCAAATGGTATTTAATTAACTTCCCGGGGGGAAGAAACCCTTTTTGAGAACTCAGAGTGAGTAAATTGGCCATTTTCATGCACTTTTAACCATTCCATAAATCTTGTGTTTTGGGCCCCTGGAAGCATGAAAATCACTTTAAACATGCTAATTTTAGCTCTAACACTGATGATCCACCTACAAATGTGAACTGACGTTCAAAAATAAAACATTTGAAAACGGACCATTTTCCACATTTCTGAAGCATGACGTAATGGGGGGGTGTTATCTCTTTTGTCGAAAATCAGCCGTTTTTGCTCGAACATTAAATGCCTCCAAATGGTATTTAATTAACTTCCCGAGCCCCTGGAAGCATGAAAATCACTTTAAACATGCTAATTTTAGCTCTAACACTGATGATCCACCTACAAATGTGAACTGACGTTCAAAAATAAAACATTTGAAAACGGACCATTTTCCACATTTCTGAAGCATGACGTAATGGGGGGGTGTTATCTCTTTTGTCGAAAATCAGCCGTTTTTGCTCGAACATTAAATGCCTCCAAATGGTATTTAATTAACTTCCCGGGGTGAAGAAACCCTTTTTGAGAACTCAGAGTGAGTAAATTGGCCATTTTCATGCACTTTTAACCATTCCATAAATCTTGTGTTTTGGGCCCCTGGAAGCTTGAAAATCACTTTAAACATGCTAATTTTAGCTCTAACACTGATGATCCACCTACAAATGTGAACTGACGTTCAAAAATAAAACATTTGAAAACGGACCATTTTCCACATTTCTGAAGCATGACGTAATGGGGGGGTGTTATCTCTTTTGTCGAAAATCAGCCGTTTTTGCTCGAACATTAAATGCCTCCAAATGGTATTTAATTAACTTCCCGGGGTGAAGAAACCCTTTTTGAGAACTCAGAGTGAGTAAATTGGCCATTTTCATGCACTTTTAACCATTCCATAAATCTTGTGTTTTGGGCCCCTGGAAGCATGAAAATCACTTTAAACATGCTAATTTTAGCTCTAACACTGATGATCCACCTACAAATGTGAACTGACGTTCAAAAATAAAACATTTGAAAACGGACCATTTTCCACATTTCTGAAGCATGACGTAATGGGGGGGTGTTATCTCTTTTGTCGAAAATCAGCCGTTTTTGCTCGAACATTAAATGCCTCCAAATGGTATTTAATTAATTTCCCGAGCCCCTGGAAGCATGAAAATCACTTTAAACATGCTAATTTTAGCTCTAACACTGATGATCCACCTACAAATGTGAACTGACGTTCAAAAATAAAACATTTGAAAACGGACCATTTTCCACATTTCTGAAGCATGACGTAATGGGGGGGTGTTATCTCTTTTGTCGAAAATCAGCCGTTTTTGCTCGAACATTAAATGCTTCCAAATGGTATTTATTTCACTTCCCGAGCCCCTGGAAGCATGAAAATCACTTTAAACATGCTAATTTTAGCTCTAACACTGATGATCCACCTACAAATGTGAACTGACGTTCAAAAATAAAACATTTGAAAACGGACCATTTTCCACATTTCTGAAGCATGACGTAATGGGGGGGTGTTATCTCTTTTGTCGAAAATCAGCCGTTTTTGCTCGAACATTAAATGCCTCCAAATGGTATTTAATTAACTTCCCGGGGTGAAGAAACCCTTTTTGAGAACTCAGAGTGAGTAAATTGGCCATTTTCATGCACTTTTAACCATTCCATAAATCTTGTGTTTTGGGCCCCTGGAAGCATGAAAATCACTTTAAACATGCTAATTTTAGCTCTAACACTGATGATCCACCTACAAATGTGAACTGACGTTCAAAAATAAAACATTTGAAAACGGACCATTTTCCACATTTCTGAAGCATGACGTAATGGGGGGGTGTTATCTCTTTTGTCGAAAATCTGCCGTTTTTGCTCGAACATTAAATGCTTCCAAATGGTATTTATTTCACTTCCCGAGCCCCTGGAAGCATGAAAATCACTTTAAACATGCTAATTTTAGCTCTAACACTGATGATCCACCTACAAATGTGAACTGACGTTCAAAAATAAAACATTTGAAAACGGACCATTTTCCACATTTCTGAAGCATGACGTAATGGGGGGGGTGTTATCTCTTTTGTCGAAAATCAGCCGTTTTTGCTCGAACATTAAATGCCTCCAAATGGTATTTAATTAACTTCCCGGGGTGAAGAAACCCTTTTTGAGAACTCAGAGTGAGTAAATTGGCCATTTTCATGCACTTTTAACCATTCCATAAATCTTGTGTTTTGGGCCCCTGGAAGCATGAAAATCACTTTAAACATGCTAATTTTAGCTCTAACACTGATGATCCACCTACAAATGTGAACTGACGTTCAAAAATAAAACATTTGAAAGCGGACCATTTTCCACATTTCTGAAGCATGACGTAATGGGGGGGTGTTATCTCTTTTGTCGAAAATCAGCCGTTTTTGCTCGAACATTAAATGCCTCCAAATGGTATTTAATTAACTTCCCGAGCCCCTGGAAGCATGAAAATCACTTTAAACATGCTAATTTTAGCTCTAACACTGATGATCCACCTACAAATGTGAACTGACGTTCAAAAATAAAACATTTGAAAACGGACCATTTTCCACATTTCTGAAGCATGACGTAATGGGGGGGTGTTATCTCTTTTGTCGAAAATCAGCCGTTTTTGCTCGAACATTAAATGCCTCCAAATGGTATTTAATTAACTTCCCGGGGTGAAGAAACCCTTTTTGAGAACTCAGAGTGAGTAAATTGGCCATTTTCATGCACTTTTAACCATTCCATAAATCTTGTGTTTTGGGACCCTGGAAGCATGAAAATCACTTTAAACATGCTAATTTTAGCTCTAACACTGATGATCCACCTACAAATGTGAACTGACGTTCAAAAATAAAACATTTGAAAACGGACCATTTTCCACATTTCTGAAGCATGACGTAATGGGGGGGTGTTATCTCTTTTGTCGAAAATCAGCCGTTTTTGCTCGAACATTAAATGCCTCCAAATGGTATTTAATTAACTTCCCGAGCCCCTGGAAGCATGAAAATCACTTTAAACATGCTAATTTTGTCTCTAACACTGATGATCCACCTACAAATGTGAACTGACGTTCAAAAATAAAACATTTGAAAACGGACCATTTTCCACATTTCTGAAGCATGACGTAATGGGGGGGTGTTATCTCTTTTGTCGAAAATCAGCCGTTTTTGCTCGAACATTAAATGCCTCCAAATGGTATTTAATTAACTTCCCGGGGTGAAGAAACCCTTTTTGAGAACTCAGAGTGAGTAAATTGGCCATTTTCATGCACTTTTAACCATTCCATAAATCTTGTGTTTTGGGCCCCTGGAAGCATGAAAATCACTTTAAACATGCTAATTTTAGCTCTAACACTGATGATCCACCTACAAATGTGAACTGACGTTCAAAAATAAAACATTTGAAAACGGACCATTTTCCACATTTCTGAAGCATGACGTAATGGGGGGGTGTTATCTCTTTTGTCGAAAATCAGCCGTTTTTGCTCGAACATTAAATGCCTCCAAATGGTATTTAATTAATTTCCCGAGCCCCTGGAAGCATGAAAATCACTTTAAACATGCTAATTTTAGCTCTAACACTGATGATCCACCTACAAATGTGAACTGACGTTCAAAAATAAAACATTTGAAAACGGACCATTTTCCACATTTCTGAAGCATGACGTAATGGGGGGGTGTTATCTCTTTTGTCGAAAATCAGCCGTTTTTGCTCGAACATTAAATGCTTCCAAATGGTATTTATTTCACTTCCCGAGCCCCTGGAAGCATGAAAATCACTTTAAACATGCTAATTTTAGCTCTAACACTGATGATCCACCTACAAATGTGAACTGACGTTCAAAAATAAAACATTTGAAAACGGACCATTTTCCACATTTCTGAAGCATGACGTAATGGGGGGGTGTTATCTCTTTTGTCGAAAATCAGCCGTTTTTGCTCGAACATTAAATGCCTCCAAATGGTATTTAATTAACTTCCCGGGGTGAAGAAACCCTTTTTGAGAACTCAGAGTGAGTAAATTGGCCATTTTCATGCACTTTTAACCATTCCATAAATCTTGTGTTTTGGGCCCCTGGAAGCATGAAAATCACTTTAAACATGCTAATTTTAGCTCTAACACTGATGATCCACCTACAAATGTGAACTGACGTTCAAAAATAAAACATTTGAAAACGGACCATTTTCCACATTTCTGAAGCATGACGTAATGGGGGGGTGTTATCTCTTTTGTCGAAAATCAGCCGTTTTTGCTCGAACATTAAATGCCTCCAAATGGTATTTATTTCACTTCCCGAGCCCCTGGAAGCATGAAAATCACTTTAAACATGCTAATTTTAGCTCTAACACTGATGATCCACCTACAAATGTGAACTGACGTTCAAAAATAAAACATTTGAAAACGGACCATTTTCCACATTTCTGAAGCATGACGTAATGGGGGGGTGTTATCTCTTTTGTCGAAAATCAGCCGTTTTTGCTCGAACATTAAATGCCTCCAAATGGTATTTAATTAACTTCCCGAGCCCCTGGAAGCATGAAAATCACTTTAAACATGCTAATTTTAGCTCTAACACTGATGATCCACCTACAAATGTGAACTGATGTTCAAAAATAAAACATTTGAAAACGGACCATTTTCCACATTTCTGAAGCATGACGTAATGGGGGGGTGTTATCTCTTTTGTCGAAAATCAGCCGTTTTTGCTCGAACATTAAATGCCTCCAAATGGTATTTAATTAACTTCCCGGGGTGAAGAAACCCTTTTTGAGAACTCAGAGTGAGTAAATTGGCCATTTTCATGCACTTTTAACCATTCCATAAATCTTGTGTTTTGGGCCCCTGGAAGCATGAAAATCACTTTAAACATGCTAATTTTAGCTCTAACACTGATGATCCACCTACAAATGTGAACTGACGTTCAAAAATAAAACATTTGAAAACGGACCATTTTCCACATTTCTGAAGCATGACGTAATGGGGGGGTGTTATCTCTTTTGTCGAAAATCAGCCGTTTTTGCTCGAACATTAAATGCCTCCAAATGGTATTTATTTCACTTCCCGAGCCCCTGGAAGCATGAAAATCACTTTAAACATGCTCATTTTAGCTCTAACACTGATGATCCACCTACAAATGTGAACTGACGTTCAAAAATAAAACATTTGAAAACGGACCATTTTCCACATTTCTGAAGCATGACGTAATGGGGGGGTGTTATCTCTTTTGTCGAAGATCAGCCGTTTTTGCTCGAACATTAAATGCCTCCAAATGGTATTTAATTAACTTCCCGAGCCCCTGGAAGCATGAAAATCACTTTAAACATGCTAATTTTAGCTCTAACACTGATGATCCACCTACAAATGTGAACTGACGTTCAAAAATAAAACATTTGAAAACGGACCATTTTCCACATTTCTGAAGCATGACGTAATGGGGGGTGTTATCTCTTTTGTCGAAAATCAGCCGTTTTTGCTCGAACATTAAATGCCTCCAAATGGTATTTAATTAACTTCCCGGGGGGAAGAAACCCTTTTTGAGAACTCAGAGTGAGTAAATTGGCCATTTTCATGCACTTTTAACCATTCCATAAATCTTGTGTTTTGGGCCCCTGGAAGCATGAAAATCACTTTAAACATGCTAATTTTAGCTCTAACACTGATGATCCACCTACAAATGTGAACTGACGTTCAAAAATAAAACATTTGAAAACGGACCATTTTCCACATTTCTGAAGCATGACGTAATGGGGGGGTGTTATCTCTTTTGTCGAAAATCAGCCGTTTTTGCTCGAACATTAAATGCCTCCAAATGGTATTTAATTAACTTCCCGAGCCCCTGGAAGCATGAAAATCACTTTAAACATGCTAATTTTAGCTCTAACACTGATGATCCACCTACAAATGTGAACTGACGTTCAAAAATAAAACATTTGAAAACGGACCATTTTCCACATTTCTGAAGCATGACGTAATGGGGGGGTGTTATCTCTTTTGTCGAAAATCAGCCGTTTTTGCTCGAACATTAAATGCCTCCAAATGGTATTTAATTAACTTCCCGGGGTGAAGAAACCCTTTTTGAGAACTCAGAGTGAGTAAATTGGCCATTTTCATGCACTTTTAACCATTCCATAAATCTTGTGTTTTGGGCCCCTGGAAGCATGAAAATCACTTTAAACATGCTAATTTTAGCTCTAACACTGATGATCCACCTACAAATGTGAACTGACGTTCAAAAATAAAACATTTGAAAACGGACCATTTTCCACATTTCTGAAGCATGACGTAATGGGGGGGTGTTATCTCTTTTGTCGAAAAGCAGCCGTTTTTGCTCGAACATTAAATGCCTCCAAATGGTATTTAATTAACTTCCCGGGGTGAAGAAACCCTTTTTGAGAACTCAGAGTGAGTAAATTGGCCATTTTCATGCACTTTTAACCATTCCATAAATCTTGTGTTTTGGGCCCCTGGAAGCATGAAAATCACTTTAAACATGCTAATTTTAGCTCTAACACTGATAATCCACCTACAAATGTGAACTGACGTTCAAAAATGAAACATTTGAAAACGGACCATTTTCCACATTTCTGAAGCATGACGTAATGGGGGGGTGTTATCTCTTTTGTCGAAAATCAGCCGTTTTTGCTCGAACATTAAATGCCTCCAAATGGTATTTAATTAACTTCCCGAGCCCCTGGAAGCATGAAAATCACTTTAAACATGCTAATTTTGTCTCTAACACTGATGATCCACCTACAAATGTGAACTGACGTTCAAAAATAAAACATTTGAAAACGGACCATTTTCCACATTTCTGAAGCATGACGTAATGGGGGGGTGTTATCTCTTTTGTCGAAAATCAGCCGTTTTTGCTCGAACATTAAATGCCTCCAAATGGTATTTAATTAACTTCCCGGGGTGAAGAAACCCTTTTTGAGAACTCAGAGTGAGTAAATTGGCCATTTTCATGCACTTTTAACCATTCCATAAATCTTGTGTTTTGGGCCCCTGGAAGCATGAAAATCACTTTAAACATGCTAATTTTAGCTCTAACACTGATGATCCACCTACAAATGTGAACTGACGTTCAAAAAATAAAACATTTGAAAACGGACCATTTTCCACATTTCTGAAGCATGACGTAATGGGGGGTGTTATCTCTTTTGTCGAAAATCAGCCGTTTTTGCTCGAACATTAAATGCCTCCAAATGGTATTTATTTCACTTCCCGAGCCCCTGGAAGCATGAAAATCACTTTAAACATGCTAATTTTAGCTCTAACACTGATGATCCACCTACAAATGTGAACTGACGTTCAAAAATAAAACATTTGAAAACGGACCATTTTCCACATTTCTGAAGCATGACGTAATGGGGGGGTGTTATCTCTTTTGTCGAAAATCAGCCGTTTTTGCTTGAACATTAAATGCCTCCAAATGGTATTTAATTAACTTCCCGAGCCCCTGGAAGCATGAAAATCACTTTAAACATGCTAATTTTAGCTCTAACACTGATGATCCACCTACAAATGTGAACTGATGTTCAAAAATAAAACATTTGAAAACGGACCATTTTCCACATTTCTGAAGCATGACGTAATGGGGGGGTGTTATCTCTTTTGTCGAAAATCAGCCGTTTTTGCTCGAACATTAAATGCCTCCAAATGGTATTTAATTAACTTCCCGGGGGGAAGAAACCCTTTTTGAGAACTCAGAGTGAGTAAATTGGCCATTTTCATGCACTTTTAACCATTCCATAAATCTTGTGTTTTGGGCCCCTGGAAGCATGAAAATCACTTTAAACATGCTAATTTTAGCTCTAACACTGATGATCCACCTACAAATGTGAACTGACGTTCAAAAATAAAACATTTGAAAACGGACCATTTTCCACATTTCTGAAGCATGACGTAATGGGGGGGTGTTATCTCTTTTGTCGAAAATCAGCCGTTTTTGCTCGAACATTAAATGCCTCCAAATGGTATTTAATTAACTTCCCGAGCCCCTGGAAGCATGAAAATCACTTTAAACATGCTAATTTTAGCTCTAACACTGATGATCCACCTACAAATGTGAACTGACGTTCAAAAATAAAACATTTGAAAACGGACCATTTTCCACATTTCTGAAGCATGACGTAATGGGGGGGTGTTATCTCTTTTGTCGAAAATCAGCCGTTTTTGCTCGAACATTAAATGCCTCCAAATGGTATTTAATTAACTTCCCGGGGTGAAGAAACCCTTTTTGAGAACTCAGAGTGAGTAAATTGGCCATTTTCATGCACTTTTAACCATTCCATAAATCTTGTGTTTTGGGCCCCTGGAAGCATGAAAATCACTTTAAACATGCTAATTTTAGCTCTAACACTGATGATCCACCTACAAATGTGAACTGACGTTCAAAAATAAAACATTTGAAAACGGACCATTTTCCACATTTCTGAAGCATGACGTAATGGGGGGGTGTTATCTCTTTTGTCGAAAATCAGCCGTTTTTGCTCGAACATTAAATGCCTCCAAATGGTATTTAATTAACTTCCCGGGGTGAAGAAACCCTTTTTGAGAACTCAGAGTGAGTAAATTGGCCATTTTCATGCACTTTTAACCATTCCATAAATCTTGTGTTTTGGGCCCCTGGAAGCATGAAAATCACTTTAAACATGCTAATTTTAGCTCTAACACTGATAATCCACCTACAAATGTGAACTGACGTTCAAAAATGAAACATTTGAAAACGGACCATTTTCCACATTTCTGAAGCATGACGTAATGGGGGGGTGTTATCTCTTTTGTCGAAAATCAGCCGTTTTTGCTCGAACATTAAATGCCTCCAAATGGTATTTAATTAACTTCCCGAGCCCCTGGAAGCATGAAAATCACTTTAAACATGCTAATTTTGTCTCTAACAC